>NC_092877.1:246019535-246319535 GCF_028372415.1 Notamacropus eugenii | reverse complement strand
AATATTCAATGGGCTCAGGCCATCGAAGAGCTCAAAAAAGATTTTGAAAATCAATTTAGAGAGGTGGAGGAAAAACTGGGAAGAGAAATGAGAGAGATGCAAGAAAAACATGAAAAGCAGTTCAAGACCTTGCTAAAGGGGACCCAGAAAAAGGCTGAAGAAAATAACACCTTGAAAAATAGGCTAACTCAATTGGCAAAAGAGGTTCAAAAAGCCAATGAGGAGAAGAATGCTTTCAAAAGCAGAAGTAGCCAAATGGAAAAGGAGGTTCAAAAGCTCACTGAAGAAAATAGTTTTTTTCTTTCAAAATAAGAATACAACAGATGGGTGCTAACGACTTTATGAGAAACCAAGAAATCACAAAACAAAACCAAAAGAATGAAAAAATGGAAGATAATGTGAATTATCTCATTGGAAATACAACTGACCTGGAAAATAGATCCAGGAGAGACAATTTAAAATTATGGGACTACCTGAAAGCCATGATCAAAAAAAGAGCCTAGGGGGTGGAGCCAAGATAACGGAGTAGAAAGACTCACATGCACATAGCGCCGAACACACAACCCATAGAACAACTACAAAGAAATAAGTCACTGTGAATTCTGCACCCAGAGGCCACAGAACATTGGAGCGAGGGAGATTTCTGTTCTGGAGAGACCTGCAAACCTCTCGCAAAAGGTCCTTCGCGCTGTGGATTGGGTGCCGGGACTGGGAGCTGAATACAGCCCTGCCACGGCAGCGGCACAAAGAGGACAGGATCCGAGCGGGCTTCAGGGACGGGATCTCCAGCGGCTGAACAAGTCCCTCCACCCACAGGTGATGGGGGAAGGTGAGAGAGTCTCTTTGGCGGGACGAGGGGGGAGTGGGGTGCCCCCATGGCTCGGGCCCACTCGGGAGACAGAAGCTGAGGGGTGGCGGCAGACCAGGGCTCCCCAAGCAGGCAGGAGCCTGGATCCATTGTCAAAGGTCTGTGCATAAACTCCCTGAGGGAACTGAGCCTGAGAGGCGGCCCTGCCCCAACCTGAGAATCTGAACTTAATCTCACACTGAATAGCAGCCGTGCCCTCGCCCAAAGCCCTGAGGCTGGAAGCAGCATTTGAATCTCAGATGCCAAACACTGGCTGGGAGGACCAGGAGGCGAGGTGGATGTCAGGAAAATATTCAGAGGTCAAGTCACTGGCTGGGAAAATGCCCAGAAAAGGGAAAAGAAATAAGACTATAGAAGGTTACTTTCTTGGGGAACAGGCATTTCCTCCCTTCCTTTCTGATGAAGAAGAAAAATGCTTACCATCAGGCAAAGACACAGAAATCAAGGTTTCTGTGTCCCAGCCCACCCAATGGGCTCAGGCCATGGAAGAGCTCAAAAAGAATTTTGAAAATCAAGATAAAGGTGGAGGAAAAGCTGGGAAGAGAAATGAGAGACATGAAGTCAAAGCATGAACAGCAGATCAGCTCCCTGCTAAAGGAGACCCCAAAAAATGCTGAAGAAAATAACTCCTTGAAAACTAGCCTAACTCAATTGGCAAAAGAGGTTCAAGAAGCCAATGAGGAGAAGAATGCTTTCAAAACAGAATTAGCCAAATGGAAAAGGAGATTCAAAAGCTCACTGAAGAAAACAGTTCTTTCAAAATTAGAATGGCACAGATGGAGGCTAATGACTTTATGAGAAAGCAAGAAATCACAGAACAAAACGAGAAGAATGGAAAAATGCAAGATAATGTGAAATATGTCACTGGAAAAACAACTGACCTGGAAAATAGATCCGGGAGAGACAATTTAAAAATTATGGGCCTACCTGAAAGCCATGATCAAAAGAAGAGCCTAGATATCATCTTTCATGAAATTATCAAGGAAAACTGCCCTGAGATTCTAGAACCAGGGGGCAAAATAAATATTCAAGGAATCCACAGAACGCCGCCTGAAAGAGATCCAAAAAGAGAAACTCCTAGGAACATTGTGGCCAAATTCCAGAGTTCCCAGGTCAAGGAGAAAATATTGCAAGCAGCTAGAAAGAAACAATTCAAGTATTGTGGAAATACAATCAGGATAACACAAGATCTAGCAGCCTCTACGTTAAGGGATCGAAGGGCATGGAATAGGATATTCCAGAAGTCAAAGGAACTAGGACTAAAACCAAGAATCACCTACCCAGCAAAACTGAGTATAATACTTCAGGGGAAAAAATGGTCTTTCAATGAAATAGAGGATTTTCAAGCATTCTTGATGAAAAGACAAGAGCTGAAAAGAAAATGTGACTTTCAAACACAAGAATGAAGAGAAGCATGAAAAGGTGAACAACAAAGAGAAGTCATAAGGGACGTACTAAAGCTGAACTGTTTACATTCCTACATGGAAAGACAATATTTGTAACTCTTGAAACATTTCAGTATCTGGGTACTGGGTGGGATTACACACACACACATGCACACACGCACACATACATAGAGAAAGAGTGCACAGAGTGAATTGAAGAAGATGGGATCATATCTTAAAAAAAATGAAATCAAGCAGTGAGAGAGAAAGATATTGGGAGGAGAAAGGGAGAAATTGAATGGGGCAAATTATCTCTCATAAAAGAGGTAAGCAAAAGACTCATTAGTAGAGGGATAAAGAGGGGAGGTGAGAGAAAAACATGAAGTCTACTCTCATCACATTCCACTAAAGGAAAGAATAAAAGGCACACTCATTTTGGTAGGAAAACCTATCTTATAATACAGGAAAGTGGGGGATAAGGGGATAAGCAGGGTGATGGGGATGATAGAAGGGAAGGCATGGCGAGGAGAGTGCAATTTGAGGTCGACACTCATGGGGAGGGATAGGATCAAAAGAGAATAGAAGTAATGGGGGACAGGATAGGATGGAGGGAAATATAGTTAGTCCTTTACAACACAAATATTATGGAAGTCATTTGCAAAACGACACATATTTGGCCTCTATTGAATTGCTTGCCTTCCAAAGGGAAAGGGTGGAGAGGGAGGGAGGTAAAGAAGTTGGAACTCAAACTGTTAGGATCAACTGTCGAGTAATGTTCTTGCCACTAGGAAATAAGAAATACAGGTAAAGGGGTCAAGAAAGCTATCTATCCCTACAGGACAAAAGAGAAGACGGAGACAAGGGCAGAGAGGGATGATAGAAGAGAGAGCAGATTGGTCATAGAGGCAATTAGAATGCTTGGTGTTTGGGGGGGGAAGGGGATAAAAGGGGAGAAAATTTGTAACCCAAAATTCTGTGAAAATGATTGTTAAAAGTTAAGTAATTAAATTTAATTTAAAAAAAATGAGCTTAGACATCATCTTTCATGAAATTATCAAGGAAACTGCCCTGAGATTCTAGAACCAGAGGGCAAAATAAATATTCAAGGAATCCACCAATCACTGCCTGAAAGACATCCAAAAAGAGAATCTCCTGGGAACATTGTGGCCAAATTCCAGGGTTCCCTGGTCAATGAGAAAATATTGCAAGCAGCTAGAAAAAAAAAACAATTCAAATATTGTGGAAATACCATCAGGATAACACAAGATCTAACAGCTTCCACATTAAGGGATTGAAGGGCATGGAATAGGATATTCCAGAAGTCAAAGGAACTAGGACTAAAACCAAGAATCACCTATCTAGAAAAACTGAGTATAATACTTCAGGGGAAAAAAAATGATCTTTGAATGAAATCGAGGACTTTCAAGCATTCTTGATGAAAAGACCAGAGCTGAAAAGAAAATTTGACTTTCAAACACAAGAATGAAGAGAAGCATGAAAAGGTAAACAGCAAAAAGAAGTCATAAGGGATTTTACTAAAGTTGAACTGTTTACATTCCTACATGGAAAGACAATATTTGTAACTTTTGAAACTTTTCAGTATCTGGGTAGTTGGTGGGATTACATACATGCACACACACAGAGCACAGAGTGAATGGAATAGGATGGGATTACATCTTTAAAAAAATGAAATTAAGTGGTGAGAGAGAAATATATTGGGAGGAGAAAGAGAGAAATGGAATGGGGCAAATTATCTCTCATGAAAGAAACAGGCAAAAGACTTTTTAGTGGAGGGAAAAGAGGGGAGGTGAGAGAAAAGCATGAAGTTTACTCTCTTCACATTCCACTAAAGGATTGAATAAAATGCACACTCATTTTGGCATGAAAACCTATCTTACAATACAGGAAAGTGGGGGAGAAGAGGATAATCAGGGTGGAGGGGGATGATGAAAGGGAGGGCAGTGGGAGGAGGGAGCAATTTGAAGTCAGCACTCTTGGGGAGGGACAGAATCAAAAGAGAGAACAGAAGCAATGGGAGCAGGATAGTATGGAGGGAAATATAGTTAGTCTTACACAACGCGACTATCATGGAAGTCATTTGCAAAATTACACAGGTATGTCCTATATTGAATTGCTTGCCTTCCCAAGGTGAAGGAATGAGGAGGAAGGGAAGAAGAGAAGTTGCAACTCAAAGTTTTAGGAAGAACTGTCGAGTACTGTTCTTGCTACTAGGAAATAAGAAATACTGATAATGGGGTATAAAAAGTTATCTCGCCCTACAGGACAAAAGAGAAGATGGGGACAAGGGAAGGGAGGGATGATAGAACAGCGGGAAGATTGGTGATACGGGCAAGAAGAATGCTCGGTGTTTGGGGGCGGGGGGAGGGGACAAATAGGGAGATAATTTGGAACACAAAATTTTGTGAAAATGAATGTTAAAAGTTCAATAAATAAATTTAAAAAAAATAAAAAATAAAATGTCTTTTTATTTGTTATTAACAGAGGGGTAAGAAGTGAAATAGTATATTCTTTCTCATAACTAATATAAATTCTTGTCATGCGTACCCATGAAAATGTTGTAGACCCATATTTATATCAGGGAAAACCAAAGATCAGTTTTTGGAAGAGTTCGCAGAATAAATTCTGAGTAAGCTTAGATGAAACAGAAGCAAATCTTAAACTTTTAGTGGCTCTTCAAGCAA
Source organism: Notamacropus eugenii (assembly GCF_028372415.1). Taxonomy (NCBI): domain Eukaryota; kingdom Metazoa; phylum Chordata; class Mammalia; order Diprotodontia; family Macropodidae; genus Notamacropus; species Notamacropus eugenii. Next base: position 246,314,580 of record NC_092877.1, on the reverse strand, counting down.
ATGAAAAGAATCTACGATTCCTGGGATTCCTTTTTTAATTTTTGGTGGTAGGTGGCAACTGTTTACATTACCTTTTATGGATACTGTATTCTATCAACATTTCTATCTCTTTCTTATTTACTTTATTTTATTTGTATTTACTATATTCATACTTATTTATGTTTATTTATTTACCATGTCAATTTCTTTCTTCATTCATTTCTCTGCTTAGTTTTTATTTTTTTAATTGAGTCCTGTATCTGTGATTTAATAATGGTATGAAGCTCCTGATGAAGAAAGTGTATTCAATAACTGAGATAACCGGTTTATCTGTATTTTGACGTCTTGGAAAGCAGTCTGAGGAATCAAAATATTGTGTAACTTGCCCATGGTGTTTTAGATACAGGACTAAAATCTTATCTTTGTGACTCCATGACTCATCCACTTTCCATTCTACCCTGCAAATTATAACATTTAGTGCTGTATTAAATTTATTAATTATAAAGCAAATGTAAGGCTTATTATTATGAACCACCTTCTGAAGTTTTGCTTTTTTTTTTTTTTTACATAAAACTTATAAGCAAATGAAAAGTTTTTGCAAGGTCCACATTTCTATATTCAGAGGCCAAAAAAAAAAAAAAAAAGCAATACAAACCTCCCAGCTGCTTATGGATGCATATTCCACTATTTTATTATCTACTCATTTAAACACAGAAACCCTGGGGTGGGGCTGGGGGAGCGGAATCAAAATGTCAGAGTAGAAAGACACATATTCCCTGGTACTTCCCTCACAGCCCACAAGATACCTGTAAAAATTGACTCTCAACAAATTTTAGGCCAGCAGAAGCCACAGAACGACAGAGTGAAATAGATTTCCAATCAAGGGTAACCTGGAAGTCTGACTGGAAAAGACTATCCCACAGGACACTGAGTGATGTGGAGTCCAGCCCTGGCAGTGCAGCAAAGGGAGGAGCAAAACTGGAACAGGCCTGTGCTGCAGAATACCAAACAGGGAGTGTCTCAGATCCTTCAACCCACATGTGACAAATAAAGCTTCAAAGGTCAGCGAGAGAGGCTTTTCCCAGCTGGGCAAGAATGGAGCTGGGGCCACCAGCACTGGCCCCAGGAGGTGGCAGAGGCAGCAGCAGCAGCAGCAGTGGATGGCAGGCAGCTACGGTGGCCACTGAAGCAGCCTACATCCATTGTCCAAGCAACTCAGCTTAAAACCTCTGAGTGGGTTGAGCAGGGGATCTGAATCTTATCCTTCAGTAGTCACCTGACCCTGCCTGAAGACACTGGTGAAATTGAGCAGCTGATCTGAATGTCAACCCTGAGCATAGTTCTGGGGGGAGGAGGAGCATTAGGACCCTCCTCCTGACAAAGGATTCAGAAGTCCCAAAACTGACTAGGAAAATGCACAAAAAAGGGAAAAAAAATATAAGATCATAGAAGGATACTTTCTTGATTAACAGGTACCTCCTTCCATCGTTTTAGATGAGGAAGAACAATGCATTCTGTCAAACTGAGTCAAGGCTTCTGCTTCCACTACCTCCAAAATGAATATGAAATGGGCTCAGGGCATAGAAGAGCTTGAAAAGGGAGTCAATAACTTGCTCAAGGAGAACCAAAAGAAAATGCTGAGGAAAATAACACCTTTAAAAATAGGCTATCTTAAATGGAAAAAAAGGTCTGAAAACCCATTGAGGAGAAGGCTTTAAAAAGCAGAGTTAGTCAAAAGGAAAAGGAGTTTCAAAAGCTCACTGAATAAAATAATTCTTTAAAAATGAGAGTGGAATTCAGAGAAGCTAATGACTATAAGATAAACCAAGAAGTTACAAAACAAAAGCAAAAGATTGAAAAAATAGAAGATAATGTGAAACATGTCATTGGAAAAACAACTCACCTGAAAAATAGATCCAGGAGAGACAGTTTAAAAATTGTGGAACTGCCTGAAAACCATGATCCAAAAAAGAGCCTAGACATTATCTTTCATGAAATTATGGAGGAAAACCACCCTGGGATTCTCGAACCAGAGGGCAAAATAAATATTGAAAGAATCCACTGAACATCTTCTGAAAGAGACCTGAAAAGGGGAACACCTAGGAATATTGTGGCCAAATTTCAGAGAAAATATTGGAAGTAGATAGAAAGAAATAATTTGAGTTTTGTGGAAATACAATCAGGATAGCACAGGATCTGGCACCTTCTACATTAAGGGATGGAGGGACTTAAAATACGTTGTTCCAGAAGTCAAAGCAACTGGGATTAAAACCAAGAATCACCTACCCAGCAAAACTGAGTATAATACTTCCAGGAAAAAATGGTCATAAGGATCAAGAGAAGAATGAAATAGTAAACAGGAAAGAGAATTCATAAAGGACTTTCTAAAGCTGAACTGTTTACATTCCTACATGTAAAGATAATATTTACAACCATTTAGACTTTTCTCAGTATTTGGGTAGGTGGAGTGATTACAGAGACACACAGACACACACACACACACAGAAACACACACATTCATACATATAGACAGAGAGTACAGGTTGATTTGAATCAGAAGAGATGATATCCATAGAAAAATGAAAGAAAATTAAGGAGGGACAGAGGAAAATATTGGGAGGAGAAAGGGAGAAATTGAATGGGGAAGACGATCAGTCTTAAAAGAAAAAAAAATCTTTCAGTGTAGGAGAAAAGGGAGGAGGTGGGAGGGGAAAAGTGAAGTCTACTCTCTTCATATATGGCTTAAGGAGAAAATAACATGCTCACTAAATTTGGTATGAAAATCTGTCTTACACTACAGAAAAGTAGGGGAGAAGGAGACAAGTGGGGTGTGGGGGATGATAGAAGTGAGGGAAAATGGGAGAAAGGAGTAACTAGAAATAAACATTTTTGGGAAGGCACAAGGTCAAAATGGAAAATAGAAGAGAAAGGCGGGGGGACAGGGTAGGATGGAGAGCAATATAGTTAGTCTTACACAACATGACTTATGTGGAAATCATTTGCAAAATGACACACGTATAGCCCGTATTGAATTGCTTGTCTTCTCAATGGGAATGGTTGGGGAGGGACAGAGGGAGAGAACTTGGAATTCAAAGTATTAGAAACGAATGCTGAGAATTGTTATTGCATATAACTGGGATATAAGAAATACAGGCAATGGGGAAATTTATCTTGCCCTACAAGAAAAAGGAGAAGATAGGGATAAGGGAAGGGTGGGGTGTGATAGGAAGGAAGGCACATTGAGGGAAGGAGTAATGAGAATTCAAGGTGTTATGAGGTGGGGAGAGGGGAGTGTTGGGAGAAAAATTGAAACATAAATTTTGTGGAAATGAATGTCAAAATCTAAAAATAAATAAATAAATAAAACTATTTTTAAAAAGATAGAAACCCTAGGCAAGAATGAGAATAAACTCTACATGAATTTCAAGTGTTTTATTCAAATTTCTTCATTTGTTTCATTAGCTTTTACAAGTAAACCACCGAAAAGTTTTACAGTGTTTTCCCCCACAGAACTTTTACATATGCAGATTCTTAGTCAATTATATCATTCTTTAAAGCAATAGTATTATACCCAGATAGAATAACCTATATAAGTAATGATGGAATATATCATCTTCCTATTTTGTGACATATGTCAATGTGATACATTTACACTGAAATTTCATTTTTTTTACCCAAAATATCACAGTTGATCACTTCAGTTTTTAGCATCTTTTCCCTTTGGGGATGATTGGGAAATCTACATTTCATAGTTTGAAGGAAAAATGGAGTTTACAATCGTTGTCATGATAAGGAGGGGTGAAATAATGATAATAATAACAATGCAATATGGAATAGATTATCAAGGACAAATATAGAAGACAGTCACCTATTCCACCTCCTTATTTTATAAGTAAGACATACTCGTAGAGTTCGTCATTCATCCAAGATTACACAAATGTTCAAAAAATCGTGAAGGAGAAGAAAGTCTACTTAACTCCCAACCAATATGATTGTCCTTATTTTTCTCCATAAAATATTGTATGTTTTCTTTCATTGAATTAGCAAAAAATTACAAATGATTAACCTACATACTCTCTGCCATATTGGCATGGAAGTCAAAGACAATTTTCCTCAACACATTATTGTTATCAGGTATTCTTGTCTACATTAAGTCTCCCAGGTCACTAGACTAAATATTGTTTACTAAATACTGCTGTAAATTCACAAATCAATTAGTCAGTTAATAAGCACTGACTGATACCTGGAAATATATCTAGAACTCTGTTGTATATATTGAGGAGGGGAGAGAAAGTAAAGGATAAGACAGAGTCCAGGTTCTCAAGGGGTTTTATCATATTGTTATATATGGTACCAATGTAGACGAAAGGAAGCAATTAAATGATCTCGTTAGTATTAAGCATAAAGCACACATTAGAGTAGCCTCATTTTTAAAGCAATATTTAAATGATAAGACAAAAGATTTCCAGATAAATTACACAAAATATAACTGCCTAGCATATATCTTTAGGATACACTTCTTTATTATTTCATTCATTTATTTATTTATTTCACTTTTAACATTCATTTTCACAGAATTTTTGGGCTCCAAATTTTCTCCCCCCTTGTCGCCTCCACCCTCCCCAAAACACCGAGCCTTCCAATTGCCCCCATCACCACTCCGCTCTCTCCTCCATCATTCCCCTCTTCCCTTGTCTCCATCCTCTCCTCTGTCCTGTTGGGCCAAATAACTTTCTATACCCTTTTACCTGTATTTCTTAATTCCTAGTGGCAAGAACATGACTCGACAGTTGTTCCTAACACTTTGAGTTCCAACTTCTTTACCTCTCTGCCTCCCCACCCCTTTCCTTTGGAAGGCAAGCAATTCAATATAGGCCAAATCTGTGTAGTTTTGCAAATGACTTCCATAATAGTCATGTTGTATAAGACTAACTATATTTCCCTCCATCCTATACTGCCTCCAATTACTTCTATTCTCTCTTTTGATTCTGACCCTCCCCGTGAGTGTCGACCTCAAATTGTACCCTCCTCTCCATGCCCTCCCTTCCATCGTCCCCCCCACCCTGTTTATCCCCTTGTCCCCCACCTTCCTGTATTGTAAGATAGGTTTTCATACCAAAATGATTGTGCATTTTATTCCTTCCTTTAGTGGAATGTGATGAGAGTAAACTTCATGTTTTTCTCTCACCTCCCCTCTTTTTCCCCAAACTAAAAAAATCTTTTGCTTGCCTCTTTTATGAGAGATAATTTGCTCCATTCCATTTCTCCCTTTCTCCTCCCATATATTTCTTTCTCACTGCTTGATTTCATTTTTTTTTAAGATATGATCCCATCCTATTCAATTCATTCTGAGCACTCTGTCTCTATGAGTGTGTGCTTGTGCATGTGTATGTGTGTGTGTGTGTGTGTGTAATCCCACCTAGCACCCAGATACTGAATAGTTTCAAGTTACTAATATTGTCTTTCCATGTAGCAATGTAAACAGTTCAACTTTTATAAGTCCCTCATCATTTCTCTTTGCTGTTTACCTTTTCATGCTTCTCTTCATTCTTGTGTTTGAAAGTCAAATTTTCTTTTCAGCTCTGGTCTTTTCATCAAGAATGCTTGAAAGTCCTCTATTTCATTGAAAGACCATTTTTTCCCCTGAAGTATTATAGTCAGTTTTGCTGGGTAGGTGATTCTTGGTTTAATTCCTAGTTCCTTTGACTTCTGAAATATGCTATTCCATGCCCTTCGATACCTTAATATAGAAGCTGCTAGATCTTGTGTTATCCTGATTGTATTTCCACAATACTTGAATTGTTTCTTTCTAGCTGCTTGCAATATTTTCTCCTTGACCTGAGAACTCTGAAATTTGGCCACAATGTTCCTAGGCGTTTCTCTTTTTGGATCTCTTTCAGGCAGTGATCTGTGGATTCCTTGAATACTTATTTTGCCCTCTGGTTCTAGAATCTCAGGGCAGTTTTCCTTGATAATTTCATGAAAGATGATGTCTAGGCTCTGTTTTTTATCATGGCTTTCAGGTAGGCCCATAATTTTTAAATTGTCTCTCCTGGATCTATTTTCCAGGTCAGTTGTTTTTCCAATGAGATATTTCACATTATCTTCCATTTTTTCATTATTTGGTTTTGTTTTGGGATTTCTTGGTTTCTCATAAAGTCATCAGCATACATCTGTTCCATTCTAATTTTGAAAGATCTATTTTCTTCAGTGAGCTTTTGAAGCTCCTTTTCCATTTGGCTAATTCTGCATTTGAAGCATTCTTCTCCTCACTGGCTTTTTGAAACTCTTTTGCCTGTTGAGTTAGCCTATTTTTCAAGGTGTTATTTTCTTCAGCATTTTTTGGGGTCTCCTTTAGCAGGGTGTTTAATTGTTTTTCATGCTTTGCTTGCGTATCTCTCATTTGTCTTCCCAGTTTTTCCTCCACCTCTCTAACTTGATTTTTAAAATCCTTTTTGAGCTCTTCCATGGCCTGAGCCCATTGAGTGGGCTGGGATACAGAAGCCTTGACTTCTGTGTCTTTCCCTGATGGTAAGCATTGTTCTTCTGCATCAGAAAAGAAGGGAGAAATTATCTGTTCACCAAGAAAGTAGCCTTCTATAGTCTTATTTTTTTTCCCTTTTCTGGGCATTTTTCCAGCCAGTGACTTCTGAATGTTCTCTTCACACCCACTTTGTCTTCAGATCCTCCCAGCCAGAACTTGGGGTCTCAGATTCAAATGTTGCTTCCCAGCCTCATGGCTTTGTGCCGAGTTGGGGCTGATATTCAGTGTGAGATCAAGTTCATCTGCCCAGGTGGGGGCAGGGCTGCCTCACGGGCTCAGTTCCCTCAGGGGGTTTATGCAGAGACCTTCAACAATGGATCCAGGCTCCTGCCTGCTTGGGGAGCCCTGGTCTGCTCCCACCTCCCCTGGTGCCTCCCGAGGGGTCCTGAGTCATGGGGGCTCCCCACTCCCCTCTCAACCCACCAAAAAGACCCTCTCACCGACCCTTGTCACCTGTCGTTGGAAGGACCCCCGCGGCTGCTGGAGATTCTGTCCCTGAAGCCTGCTCGGGTCTGCTCACCACTTGGATCTGCTCCTCTCGGCCCCAGGCGGCCGAGGCAGGGCTCCCAGTCCGCTGCGCGAAGACCCTTTTACGAGAGGTTTTCAAGCTCTCTGGAACAGAAATCTTATGTGCTCTGCTGTTATGTGGCTTCTCCTGCTACCGAATTTATTGGCAGCTCTTTACTACAGATATTTCATGGGCTGTGGGTTCGGAGCTAGCGTATTTGTGTGTTTCTACTCCGCCATCTTGGCTCCACCCCTGATACAGTTCTTTAGAAAATAGATCATTTTTGTTTTTTTTTTTTTTTGCATTTGTTTAATTTGTGTCATGACTTCATGGAGATGAACCAAGTTATAAAACAAGAAAATTAGAATTGTGCATAATTTCATCCATAACTATAGTTTTTATATCACAATCTATGTAGGTTGAAAATTCTCATTAAAATAAGAATTTGATGAATGAATTTCAAGCATAGTTTTCTATCATGGAAAAATAAACAGTGCAGTTGGATCTATGACAGCATGAGGGCATCACAAGATCACATAAATGTAGCTGTTTAAAGAACTAGCCTGGTAGCAGCTTAAAAACATATTCATATATTGACATAAAAATAGCTTTCAGGACAGAGGCTCCCATTATGTAATGACTGGTGCAGAGACTGTTAGGAAAAAAGAATTGTAAAACATGTATACTTAGTAGGTTTCCAAGAATAGTCGTGATTTAGTCATTTGTGACAGCATACTTACATACAATTTCATTTATTTTGGGGTCTAAGATATTTTCAAAATCTTTTGATGTCTGCCCCTTATAATCACTGTAAATTTTTATAAGTTCCTCAAATCTTGCGCATGAAGCAGAAAAATTATGCTTGATTAGTGACTATATTTACATATATTATCTTTAAGGTGATACAAAATATGTTACAGGTTATATAATTGACTAAAGAAGCAATAGAAAGCATTATGAAGTGCAAGATGGATAATTTTGATTGAATTAAACTGAAAAGTTTTTGCACAACCAAACGCAATGCAACCAAAATTTGAAGGGATGTAGTATACTGGGAAAGAATTTTTACAGATAATCTCAGGGATAAAGGCCTCATTTCTAGAACATATAGAACTGAGTCAAATTTACAACAATACAAGTCATTCCCCAATTGATAAACTGTCAAAGGATATATAAACAGGCAATTTTCGGAAGAAGAAATTAAAGATATCTATAATCTTATGAAAAAATGCTCTAAATCACTTTTGATTAGAGAGATTCAAATCAAAACAACTCTGAGGTACCACATCCCACCTATCAGATTGGCAAACATGACAGAACAGGAAAATTATAAATGCTGGAGAGGATGTGGGAGAGTTGGAACGCTAATACATGGTTGTTGGAGCTGTGAGCTCATCTAACCATTCTCAAGAGGGGTTTGGAACTATATCCAAAGGGCTACAAAAATGTGCATACCCTTTGACCCCGCAACATCACTTCTAGGACTGTATCCCCAAGAGATCATAAAAATGGGAAAGGGTGCCACATGTACAAAAATATTTATAGCAGCACTCTTTGTAGTGGCCAAAAACTGGAAATCATGGGGATGCCCATCAACTGGGGAATAGCTGAATAAATTATGGTATATGAATGTGATGGGATACTATTGCGCTATAAGAAATGATGAACAAAAAGACTTCAGAGAGGTCTGGATAAACTTATATGATCTGATGCTGAGGGAAAAGAGCAGAATCAAGATAACTTTGTGCACAGCAACGACCACAGTGTGTAAGAGTTTTTTTCTGGTAAACTTAGATCTTCATAGCAATGCAAGGATGTAAAAAAAAAAAAAAAACTTCCAATGGTCTTCTAAGGCTAAATGCCTTCCACATTCAGAGAAAGAACTATGGAATTCAATCGCATAATGTAACAGATCAGTGTGTGTGTGTGTGTCTGTGTGTGTGTGTGTGTGTGTCTGTGTGTGTGTATTGTTTTGTTTTGTTATATGATTTCTACCATTTATTTTAGTTCTTCTACACAGCATGACTATAGTGAAAATGTATTCAATAGGAATGTATGTGTAGATCCTATATAGAATTGTATGCCATCTTGGTGAGGGAGGGAGGTGGTAGGGAATAGGTAGGGGGAAAAATCTAAGTTTTTTGGTAGTGATTGTAGAATATTCAAAATAAATAAAATGAATATATTAAAAATATTATGACTTCAGCATCTCTTTCCATACTCATTTCTCTTTTTTTCCCTCTCATACACTTTATCTAACAGCCAAAATAGGCTGATTATTGTTCTCTTAGAAGCATTAGAGGCATTGGAGTGGTATAGTGGAAAGAGTGCTGAACCTGGAACTGGAAAGATCTGATCCTGGGTTTGTCACTTAATCGCTGTCTGCTTCAGTTTCTCAACTTTAAGGGGAATAATAACAACACCTACCTGTTAGTGTTTTTGTGAAAATCATGAGATAGTATTTTTTAAAGTGCTTAACACAGTATGTGGCTCATTTTAGACAATTACTAAATGTTTATTTCTTTACCATTCCCTTTTCCCTTCAAGGACATCCCATGTCCTACCTGTATGTATTTGCAAAAGTTGTCCTTCATATTTGGAATGCACTACCATCTGACCTTCACCTCTTAAAACTCCTAGTTTCAGTGAAGGGTTATTCAAATTTCATCTTCTACATGAGATCAAGCCTTATATTTTTTTTTATATCATCTGTCTTCCCCCATTGGATTGTAAGTACCTTGAAATGACTCTGCTTTCTGATCTTACTTTTTCAAATGTTTATCCACAGCCCTCAGAAAAGAATATCCTTCACAGTGGATACTTATTAAATATTCATTGAATATTGACTTGGTTTTCTACCCCCTTTCTTATTAGTTATATTCTTAGGGAATATGCTATTTTGCATTCTGCCAAATAAGCTTTAGAACATTAATTTCAACCCTGCTTTCCAAACACAAGTGAACGGCACTTCACAAACCCCGACTGACCAGAATATATCATAAGCAAAGACATAGCTAGGAATTTTAACAATTTGGGCAAGTATAGAGTGAGTGTATGGAGTAGATATGAGGAGATACTGATATTGGGGAGGTAACCACAAGAAAAGAGGAAAAAGTAAGCTTGTTCTGGACCATGCTTCTAAAATGAAAGACTTTAGAATTCCCCCCAAGCTGGTGTATATTGATTTTCACTTTCTTCATGAAAGTAATGTGATAATGAGGGTTTAGGTTCGAAGCTTTGGATATATCAAAGCAAAAAAAGTAGTTGCAGACTGACACCAACAGAAAATATAAGCCCAACTAGTGATCAGGAATAGAATGGAGGAGGTAGTGTGACTCTGAATATGTCAATTAATCTGGGGTCAAAGCTCTGGTTATTCTACTCTGGTTATACTTCTTATTGCACATTTTACTTACCTAATTCTCCAGGAAGAAAGGAAAAAAGGTACCTGTGCCATGGAAGTCAATTATGGCTTTGATCAAAGGCTAAATAGAGAAATTGTATTTTCTTCTAATGTATTTCCAGAAGTTCAATTGAGAATTTTTAAAAGTGATTTGAAGATGAGTGTCACTTCAGGAGCTGAAGTAGGAAGAGAGAGTATCATTCCCCTATTCCACTACTTGATTACTTCTTACTTTTATCAGTTTCTTTTGCAAATTCAGTGCACAATTCTCCTCTTTCTCTACTGTTGGATTGCAAGTGATGTAATTATCCTCTCAATTTGGCATTTTATTGAGTCTAAATAATTGTATTTGGGAGCCAGGTAGGGTGGGGACCTTGTTATAGCATGGATTTACCAGTAATATAGAAAGTTCTGCATAGACCCCAACTCCTGCTACACTGAAGCTTAAGACCACTACTATTACTATGTCCCAACAATTCTTTTTGCTCCTAAGTACCTAACTCAAAATGATGCAAGTCCAAACAAATGGGACAGTTTTTACATATGACTGAAAATTTCTTCCATTGTTACAATATGTTAAGAAATTAAATTTTGTAAGTGACATTGTTTTTGCTTCATCAGTTGGAGAAGATACATTCCTGTGCCCTCAATCCTTCCAAAATTAATGGCTTTATCCAGGGTTCACAAATATTTCATACTTAGCATAGTCTTAATAAATACCTATGTCCCCAAGTGTTCTCCAAAAAGAAATGTAAGTGGCGAGAGTAACTGCATTTAAATAGGGAAATTTTCATGTAATATATAACAAGGTATTACAAGATGGCTTTTTGAGTATTTACAGCTGAGGAGACCCTGCCAGAGCAAGGGCTCCTGCTGCATAATCTTTGGAAAACTTAGGCAATCTACATAACATGAAGAACCATTAGATTAGGATACAAAAATAAATTAAAAAAATGGAACATGCTAACTTGCCCTACACTCGATAAAGATCAGTTTAAGAGGAGAAATGAGTCAAAGGTAGAAAAAATGCTTATCACAGCTATTTTGATCAGAACAAAGTCTAGAAATGAAATTAGTGCCTATCATTGCAAAATGGCTGAACAAATTATGGCATATGAATGCAATGGAAGAAATACTGTTGTACCTTGAGAAATGAGTAGAGGGTTAGCTTCAGAGAAATGTGGGAAGGATTGTGTGCCTTCATGAAGAGTAAAGTGAACAGAGCCAGAAGAAATGATATTATAACAACATTGTAAAAATAAGTTACTTTTCAATACTCAAGCACTGTGCTTAAGAATTGAGAACTACTAATAAACAGCATCAATACTGAAAAATCCTACCCACTTTTTAACAGAAAGAGAATAAATAAAATGAATAGTATTAATCATGTATTTTTGCATGTGGACAATATGAAATTTGTTTTTCTCGAGCAATCACCTCCGTTTAAAAGTTTTCTTTTTTCACCTTTTCTTTTCAGATGGGACTGAGAGAAAAATGATACTTAATAAAAAGTAAAATATTATGTCTTAAAAGCACAGGTAAACCAAAAGGCCAAAAATATTGTCATTAAAATGTTATATTCAACAAAGCTAAAAAGAGGGATGCAATTTAGATTTATCTAATTTTTTTTAATTATAAAAGATAATGTCCAATTTAATATGGATAGTTAACACTGAAGTTTTCATTTGTGATCTCTGAAGTACGCCATAGGAAAGAGACAACTAGACCTAAACTCATAAATTATTATGTCTTATAATGCCTTGAGTCAATAGCTATCTTTTAAGGAGATATTTTTTTCTGCAAGTCACTTTGATGAAATATAATGTACATAACCATGGATGTTCTAAATAGACATATACAGCATTCCATTTTAAATAGCATTGAAAATTAATTGAATTTATTTTTTTTCATTGACAGTGATTTGACACGAGATTTCGTTTGTGCAGAGAACTCCCAGGTGAACAAACATTCCGTGACAACAAAGATTGGTAATTATTCTTTCTCTTAAACTATTATTGAGTTGATAATCGTATTGAATTGCTAAATGAGATGCCTAGTGAAGGCCATTGTCGTGAGAAGGACTTCAATGTCTGTCACCTTAGCTGTTAAGACAATTTTATATTTGCTATATCACACTGCCTTTCCATATATTAATGCACTTTAAAAAATGTCCAGTTTCAAAGATACTTTTACCTTTTATCATTTTCAGTTATATTTTTTAAAAAAAGAGGTTGAGTTTACAACCTGTAAAACTAGAAACAGGAGACTGGAAATACATAAAATATATCTGTACATATTTAGGTGTATATGTACTTGCACGAACAAGTTCTGGGCAGCTTTGGCTATTTTTGTTATTATGCAATGCTACTATTGCAATAGACAAAAACTTTCTATCCCTCCTCTTTCTTTCCCCTTCACCCTCCTCTTAGCCTCATCTGCTCTACCTTATGCCCACCTTCATCCCTGCCACAGCATCATCACAGAATCTCTAGTTTTCTCTTTATAGAGAACAGTTTATATTATCATCTCCTGATTCCCTTGCTTATTTGAATTTCACTTTGTCAATGCAAGATCAAACTAAATTTTTTTACCTCATGTAGCCTGTGGCCAAGGAGATCAAAATCATCCATTATTACTTGCTTTGGAATATTTTATTTTTAAATGAATTCAACAAAATTTTGAAACTGAACTGAAATTAAAATGGAAACTATGACTCTATCTAAAAGCCTTTTATGTTTTAATAAGCCTAAGGAAAATCAAGGTAGAAAAGTAAATTTTCAGGGAAAGCAAAGATTATCAAATGTAATGCTACAAAATCAATATGCATTGTTTTTGAATGAAGGTATGTGTTAGATTAGTGCTCTGTGGATCATTTTTTAATGTCAGTAGTGAAGCATTTCATGTTAATGATAATTTTAGGAAAATAATTGAAGGAATCTGTTAATTTGGAAATTTTAATTAAAAATATTTTTGTCATTCTAGATTGTCTCACTAATTTTCCATGGCATGCTATACTTTCTTTTTTTTAGACTTTGTTTTTAGTTAAAGTTTTCAACATTCATTTTCATAAAATTTTGAGTTCCAAATTTTCTCCCCATCTCTCTCCTTCCATCAACCCAAAACATCTTGCATTTTGATTACCCCTTCCACCAATGTGCCCTCCCTTCTAACACCTCTCCCTTCCCTTATTCCCACCTTTCCTCTTGTCCTGTAGGACTAGATAAATTTCTGTACCCCATTACCTGTATTTCTTATTTTCCAGCTATAGACAAAAACAGTTCTCAAAATTTGTTCCTAAAATTTGAGTTCCAACTTCTCTTGCTTCCTCCCTCCCCACCAAAACCCACTGAGAAAGCAAGAAATTCAATATAGGCTCTATATGTGTAGTTTTCCAAATGACTTCCATAATAGTCATGTTGTGTAAGACTAACTATATTCCCCTCCATCCTCTCCTGCTCCTCAATTTCTTCTATTCTCTCTTTTGACCTTGTCCCTCCCCAAGAGTGTTTATTTCTAATTGCTCCTTTCTCCCATTTTCCATCCCTTGCATCATCCTTGCCCACCCTTCCTATCCCCTTCTTCTCTACTCTCGAGGAGTGTAAGATAAGTTTTCATGACAAATTGAGTGTGCATGTTATTCCTTCCTTGAGCCAAATGTGATAAGAGTAAGCTTCACTTTTCCCCCTCACCTCCCCCTTTTCCCCTCCATTGAAAAAGCTTTTCCTTTCCTCTTTTATGAGAGATAATTTGCCCCTTTCCATTTCTAACTTTCTCCTCCCAATATATTCCTCTCCGATCCCTTAATTTTAGTTTTTTAGATATGATTGTTTCCTATTCAACTCTCCTTGTGCTCTCTGTCTCTCTGTATCTGTCTCTTCATCTGTCTCTGTCTGTCTGTCTCTCTCTGTCTGTCTGTCTCTATCTGTTTCTCTCTCTCTCTGTCTCCCTTTCTCTCTCTCCATATATGTGTGCATATGTGTTTGTGTGTGCGTGTATATTCCCTGAAACTACTCAGATACTGAGAAAAGTTTCAACAGTTACACATATTATTTTTCCATATAAGAATGTAAACAGTTCAACTTTAGTAAGTCCTTTGTGATTTCTCTTTACTGTTTACCTTTCCATGATTCTTTTATTGTTGTGTTTGAAAGTTAAATTTTCTTTTCATCTCTAGTCTTTTCATCAAGAGTGCTTGAAAGTCCTCTATTTCATTGAATGACCAATTTGTCCCCTGAAGTATTATAGTCAGTTTTGCTGAGTAGATGATTCTTGGTTTTAATCTTAGTTCCTTTACATTCTGGAATATTATACTCCATGCCCTTAGATCCCTTAATGTAGAAGATGCTAGAACTTGTGTTATCCCTCTTGTATTTACACAATTTTCAAATGGTTTCTTTCCAGCTACTTGAAATATTTTTTTCCTTGACCCTGGAACTCTGAAATTCAGCTTCAATATTCCTAGGAGTTTCCCTTTTTGGATCTCTTTCAGGAGGTGTTCAGTGGATTTTTTCTGTATTTATGTTGCCCTCTAGAATGTCAGGGAAGTTTTCCTTGATAATTTCTTGAAAGGTGATATCTAGGTTCTTTTTTGATCATGACTTTCAGTTAGTCCCATAATTTTTAAATTGCCTCTCCTGGTTCTATTTTCTAGGTCAGTTGTTTTTCCAATGAGATGTTTCACATTCTCTTCCACTTTTTTCATTCCTTTGGTTTTGTTTGGCAATTTCTTGTTTTCTTATAAAGTCTTTATCTTCCATCTGCTCCATTCTGATTTTTAAAGAACAATTTTCTTCAGTGAGTTTCTGAACCTCCTTTTCCATTTGGCTAATTCTGCTTTTTAAAACATTGTTCTCCTCATTGATTTTTTGGAACTCTTTTCCCAGTTGAGTTTGCTCATTTTTAAAGGTGTTATTTTCTTCTCCATTTTTTGGGTGTCCTTTAGCAAGCTGTTGATTCTCTTTTCATAATTTTTTTCCATCCTTCCCATTTTTCTTCCCAATTTTTCCTTCACCTCTCTTACTTGATTTTAAAAATTCTTTTTGAGCTCTTCCATGACCTGAGTCCATTGCATATTTATTTTGGATGTTTGGGAAGCAGAAACCTTGACTTTTATGTCTTCCTCTATTGAAATGCATTGTTCTTCCTCAATCAAATGGTTTGGAGAAAATACTTGTTCGCCAGAAATGTAACCTTCTATCATCTTACTTTTTGCCCCCTTTTTTGGGCATTTATCCAACCAGTTACATGACTTTTGGGTCCTTTTTAAAGAAAAGGGTATACTCTGGGGACCTGTAAGTTCTCAGTTCCTCCACGGTGGCATAATCAAGGGAGAAGAGTTTACTCCTTGGCCAGGTTCCTGGATGAGATTCATATCATCTGTTCAATTCTGCCAGGATCTTTAGGAGGGGGCCAGGCTGCCACTCAGAGCTCAAGTTCAGATAAGCTTCTCAATTACCCCAAGGGTTTTAAGCTGAGGTCTCCAACCAGCTGCTGTTGCTGCTGCTACTGATGTCACCACCTAGAGCAGGGGTGGGGTGGGGGGGCTGCTTCCTTGTCACCAAGGTGAAAAAGCACCGCCTCCCCAGCCTCTGATCTTTGAAGCTGCCTTTGGCCCTTGTGAGTTGAGGGATCTGAGAACCTCTGCTGCTGATGGGAATCCCTCCCCCAAGACCTGCTCTGGTCTTGCTCCTCATAGTGCCATGCAGTCAAGGCTTCTGCATCTGGTGTAACAGACCTTTCCTGTTGACCTTTCAGGTCACTCTGATGTGGAAATCTCCTCCCCTTAGTCATTCTGTTGCTTCTGCTTCTCTAGAAATTTTTGAAAGTCTTTCTTTACAGGTATTTTATAGACTGTGCTGAAACAACTAAAGTATGTACATCTTTATACTCTACCATCTTGGCTCCACCCTGCAAGTTATACTTTCCTGGTAAATGTGTTCCACACGATGTGACAAGGTGTGATATTTAAATATCTCTATCTCTATTCGGTCTATCTGTCTTTCATCAGTGATTATTTTCCTCCTTAAATGAGGCATCTAAAATTTATTCATTATAAAAAATTGCATGCAACATTTTTTTCATTTTTAGTACAGACTTGCTTTCCACTAATAATTTACTCAACCTTTCTTATGAAGTAACAGGATCACCATAGCCAATATTATCCAATATAACTCCAAATTGACAAAATATCACCCCTAACATTCACAACAATTGAGACATTCGGCTTTATTTGAAAATGATTCTGCTACATTGCAAGGGAATCTATTCTATTTTGGATAGTTATACCTACGAAGAAGTTTTGCTTTCTTTTGTTTTCTCTATATAACAACCTTGTGTATGTTTCTCTGTAATAGTTACATGCGCCTAATTACAGCCTTTAAGAGCAAACAGAACAAGTTTTATCCATGACCTAATACATATTATTTTAATTTCAGTATTATGGTAACACACCAGTTTTCCATGTCCTTTCGTAGAATACTGACAATGTTTAAGCAGTCATATTTGCCATTACATTCAGGATGTCTGGATATAATACATATCCAGAATACATGCCTAAAGATGTGATTTCACTTAGAGAAGCTAGATACTCTCTTACTGCCATTTTTTCTTAATCGCCTCTCCTAAGATCTTAGGGTTTTATTGTAGCCACTTGTCAATTTAATTTGCAAATTGGTGGTAAAAATAGTATTTGCAGCATATATAAATATTGATCATATAGCTATCCACTTTCTCTAATGCATGAACATTACAGAAATGTCAGATTATTGCATCTTTATAAATGCAATGAAAATTCATTACTTTGGACCACACTAATTTAGAAAAATTGAAATGCAGACATTGCTAAGTTTACTATTAGAATATCCATTAAGAAAGATATTACTTTAAAAACTAAATTAATATAAATACAGTATTTTGGAAGTTATTTGAATTCACTTCAAAAATGAATTGTTTTCAAGCATCCTTAAAAGCCGCTTGTTACAAGCAGACATTTTCTAAAGAACAATCAATAAGCTCAGAGTGACTGATTTTTATTTGTTAAAGGAAATATAATAGCATCTTTATATGCCAATCTACTTTAACCTATGTAATTCATTTGAAATGATTAAAACAGCATCTGTATTAAAAAAAATCATCAGCTAAGGTTCACTAATTTAGAACACATCTATTACCACAATATTTTCATTCTCAATTAATGAAATTTTAGTACAATAATAGTAATGAGTCTATTTCTCGCAACTGTGGTAAAAAATAAAGTTAATTTTTTTTTCTAAATTGGGCAAATGTTCAAAACTCTCCAGAGATGTATTGAAGTGAGTTGTAGATGAATATAAAGACATAAAGTTCTGCATCGCCCATTTGAATATGGTATAAAGAAAAGTGACATTAAAAACAAAAAAAGAAACTCAAAAAGTAAACTTCCTTCCTTCTATGATCAGCACACTCCCTTCCCTCATCTCTTGCTTAATATCTCCTGTTGCATCCGTGGCTTGGGCATAAATAACATCACAATAATGTCAGTTCCAATTTATCTGGAAGTTCCTTTGCCATAGAAGACATTCTCTCCACAGGTGTATTTTCAAACATGCTGCTCATAATGGGTAAGTCACTGCAACATTTGAAGGAAGTAACTGACAGAAGGCATTGTTTCGTCCTTTTATCAACACAGCTGGCATGAGGCTTGGAAGAAAAAAAGAACTTTTGTAAGTAATAGTTTGAATAGTATAAAGAAGAAGTCTATACAGTCTAAGTTCTCTGAAGGGGCTTTATTTCTGTTCCACAAGCTTTACCCTTTTGAAAAACTAGAAGAGTTTCTACAAAGAAAATGATTACCAACACTTTTATAATTCACTATGGATGAACAATGCATTATATTGTGAGATAAAGGTCAGTTTTGACTATCAGCAAAGCCTACTGGAGTTAACAGATCAAAGAGCTGTCACTGCTGAATGCAGGAAACATGTGCATGGTAAAGTCAATCACTACCATTTGAAATGAGGGCACTCCAAAACAACAGACTCTATAAAACTTACCTGGGATAACCCACCTGTTAATTGTCCTCCAGTTGAAATACTAAGAAATGGTGATGGAAGTATCTCTTTCATTTCACGACTTTCTCTCTGACCTAGTACTTTAAAAAGACATACTTCACCTTAGTGATATTAAAGAAGCAACATTTGAGATCTCTGTGTGGGCTGCTTTTCTTTAGAGGGCTGGCCTATGACATTTTCTTTTAAGGGAATTCTTAGCCATGGGACTTATTTTAAATGTCATATCTACATTTTCTTCAGGAACATGGCAATATAGAGATATATATGAAATTTTCAAATAAAAGCAAATTATTTCTTTATAGTATTCTTTCTAGTCTCTTTTTGAAGTTTATTTTTTCCCCATGAGAGATCTGCTTTTGGCATCAGTGATACGTCTAATAAAAATTACAATGGAAAATGATTCTCACTTTTCACAGGACCTTTGAGCATAACCAAAAGGGATACCCAGATGCAAGAAATGTTATATTTAATATGAAATATTTTATAGTATCATACTAACATGTTAGACGTTATTAAGTTGCATTATTCCAGAGATGGGAGCCATTTTCACCTTTACATTGAGTTGGAATAATTTCTTCTCCTTGCTCAGTAATAAGATGTAATTTTCCATCTCTGTGAGATGCTGCAATGTGTTATCTTTTGTTCTTTGGATTAGAAAGGGAAAATTGGATTTACTGAAATTGGTAATATTAGTCACATTTTTCACCGAGGAAAAATAAGTGAATAGTACAAAAAACACTTTTCTTGTTCTACTCAATGGGATTGGTTCTATATTTCCTTCCGGAGGGGGGGAGGAGGAATCACAAAAATTGGATTATAAATGTAGATCAGGAGTAAGGTTTGAGTTCCAGTATTCTTCAACAATGAAGCATAATATGAGATGAAGTGAGAGGATGACTCCACTATCTCTTTAGATGCTGAGGTACATCCCCTTATTATGTTCTTACTTAAAACAAGAGACAACAGTGAGTAGTAGAAAGAAAATATTAGACTTGGATTCAGGAAAACCACATTCAGATTCTGACCCTAGGCAATTCAGGAAAAATGTGTGTGTATATGTGTGTGTGTGTGTGTGTGCATTTATGGAAGTATGTGTATGTACATACATGTCTACATGCATAGATAGATAGAAAGATAGATAGATAGATAGATAGAAAGATAGACAGATAGAGAAGTCTCAATTTCCTCATCTATAAAATAGGGATAATAATTATACTGTCTCCTTCACTGAGCTGTTGTGAATATCAGATTAAATGATTACAAAGAGTTTTGTAAGCTTCAAGCACAATATAAATGTGAGACACTACTGCCATCACTGACATCCCTTCTTCCCCTTTCTTTCCAACATTCTCTTTTCTCATTCACCACCTGTCCTAGTCATACTTGAGGAGAATTATAGTTTCTGCGACTTTTTAATAGAAGGAGCCAGAAAAGGCACCTATTGCTATGATATTCAGCCTACTGAGGTAAAAGGCATGAGAGAACACATAACCATGATGTTTAAGGGCAATATATGGCTTATTAAATGATATACACCAGCAAAGAAGAGAATAAATACCAAATTACAAAGGCCTTTTGGATTAGCATATCACTTAATCAGTATGTATATTTTTATAATAAGGTGGACTTCTTGAAACTTTTTGTTAATGCATTTTTCTTAATTCTGAGTTTTTATAATATTTATTTAAGTATTCCTGATTCTGTTTTAATTCTTAGATATCTGATTAACCTTCAATTAAAATGCAGAAATGTGGAAGAAAAAGGATGGTGAGCTTCATCTAGTCTTCTAGCTGCCTATTTGTAAAGAAAAAAAAAAAGATTTCCATACTTTCATTGCATATTAAAGTTTGATCACAGTCTGTAATGCATGCTATTAATTAAAAAGTAATTTGTAAACCCAGTTTGCCTTTAGCTTTGTACTGAATAGTATGTAATTATTTGAGCAGGCAACTTAAACTCTATATATCTGAATTTAACTAACTGCACATTTCAATATATCAACTACATCACTATGTTAGTGCTGTTTCCAACAACATAGATTACTATGAACCAATATGACTTATGTCTGTCTAACTTCTCACAATAGATTCTTGCTTTGAGTGCTGATATATACATATATGTCATATATATGTTTATATGCACATATGTATACACATGGGTGCATATACAATATATGTACTGTGTTTATATGTATATACACCCTTAAGTGTACATGAATTAGTATGCATGTATGTGTCTGTGTGAATATGTATGTGTATATATAATATACACAGTGTGTATATGTGTGTATATGTATATATGTATACATATACATACATATATATACATATATATATATATGAGATTTCCTATAATTCTTTTGATATTGAGTGGATACTAATGGTACATGTGCAATATATCATATTTTTTCTATAATGTGATAAGTTCTATGCCCCCATGTATGTTGTCATAAGAGTAAAATGAGAGTAATTATGACAAAGCAGTCGTATTATGATTTAAATCTAAATTTTACCAATATAAAAAATTTTCTAACATTCCTCAATATTTATAAAAAGGTTGAAATTTTGGCAAAACGTATCACTGATTACCTTAAATTCATAACATTATATGCCTACTTGTAAGAAAATTTTACTTCCTCTCTATACCTTGAATGTGAGACATCATTATTAATACATTCAATAGAGTAAACATGATTAAAGTTATACTTTAAATTTAAAGCAGAAACTAAGGGTCACATAAGAAAATTCAGATTCCCTAAATCAATACACATGGCATTCTATTCCTGATCAATTTGAGATAATACTCTCAATGTCCAATTTTAACACTTGTGTAGAACTAATGTAGGTTTTCCATCCAAATAAATAACATACCCAAGCAAATACGCAATTTTCATGAAATGCATTTATAATTTTGGTTTTTGACTTTTTTCCCCACTATGGATAGTGAGGCTAAAGGCTTTGAATTCATAATGCATTTCATTTGAGAAGTCCAGGAATTTTCCATTGACACAGTTAATAGGGAGACAGTCACAGATAGGAGCTAGAGGTGAGCTTCATCACTTAAAGAGGCTCTTATTTTCAACTAGAAGATGTGCTCTGTCTTCTCCATGACAGGACTGATTAGCTTTTCTAAGCATATATTTACCTCTTTTATATCTCACTAATAATGATCACAGGATCATCAAAGAAGTATGTCTACTGTTATGTCTTTTAAGGAATCATATAATTTTAAAATTTGTATGAGTGGCACCTTTTTCATAGGGGGCCTTTGAGATAGTAGTTTGCTCGATTAAATCAAAAGCATTTTTATAGTTAGCAAATAATAAATATGATTATCTCATTCTCTTTTCATCTTTTAAATAATAGTATTCATCAGAGGTTGTATAACTGCAAATTTTATAATACATAGTCTGAACAAAATGAGAGAAAGGATCACATAAAAGTGAAAGGGAGAGGTGCACTGTGGATATGCCAGGCTGCCACCTATTACAAACAATCAATTATAAAAAAGAAGCCCAGGAAAAGATATATTCAAAGAAGTTTATAGGGGTAATAGAGTCAGGGAGATGGGCTGGTCATGCCACAAGACGGAGGGTTAATCCTTGGAGAAATAGTGTTCACCATTGTTTTTCCTTCAAACATTAAGAGAACTGAGGAATACCTATTTGTACATTTGTTGTACAATCCAGGTTTAGCTATCTACCAATAACGACAAGAAAATAATGTGATCTGCATGACTGAAGGGAATACATAGAGCTCTGAGGTCATAGACTCATGTGAGTATATAAGTATTTCATGTTATATTTAGAGCCACTTAACTGAAGATAGGACAGTTAAGTAGCACAGTGGACACAATGTCAAACCTGAAATCAGGAAGACTAATCTTCCTGAGTTCAAATATGTCTTCATGTACTTAAAAGCTGTGTTACCCTGGACCAGTCTCTCATTGTTGTTTACCTCAGTGATGCATCCATAAAATGAGCAAGAGAAGGAAATGGCAAACCACTCCAATATCTTCACCAAGAAAACCTCAAATGGGGTAATGAAGAGTTAGAAATGGCTGAAAGACTGAACAACAAAATATCTAGAGAAAGATATCATAGTATGACTTCTTGTCAGACAGAGCTAAATTTAAATCCCACCTCTAACATTTAATTGCTCTGTGACTCTGGGCAATTCACTTGCTTTACTTCTGTCAGTCTAACTTTCATCATCTGTAAAATAGATAATATTGGGTTATTGTGTGATCACACATTCAAAGTGCTTAGCACCCTATAAATTATGTCTGTTGCCATTATTAATTATAGGTTTCCCATAGCCCCCTCTACACTTTCTAAGGAAACATCTAAAAATTCAATTAAATTTTGAGAATCACTTTCCAATTGTTATTAAACAATAAAAATTACCTCAACTACACACTGTACTTTGTCTATGATGACGTGGCATTACATATTTTTTCAATATTTTTACTTGGAAATTAACATTTATTTCATATGGTTATTTTGCTTATTAGCTGCTCACAGAATAAGTTAAGTAAGCATATTATCTTTCATATCTAGAGTATATACAGAAATACACAGAGGCTTCTTCTACTTCTCCACTTTTGATAAAAAAATCAAAAATGCTTTCCTGGAACATTTTACTCCTTACGCTTTTTACTTTTTTGCTTCAAAATAGTGACAACAGCTACCAACAGATTCCTTCAAGACTTTAAAAATATCAATCAGTGTCACACCTCAAGGCAGAGATAAGAATAAAGCAAGTTCTCACTGAAAAACATTTCCCTCACTATCCCCATATTTCCCTAAAACTTCCAGTAAGAAATTTCTTCCTTCAGAAGGTATTTGTATTTTGTCAGTTTCACAAAGCATAAAGGGTTAAATTGGAGAACTGCAAAAAAAGACTTGTATTCTGAATACTGTTTGGTGTGGACAGAGAAAAAAGAAAGTTAATATTCTCTTCCAAAACTACTTTTTTTCACTTTTTATTTTCATCAGTGTTTTCCTGCTCAACTCTCTTGAACTATCAACACCAAGCTTGGTCAGCAAGTTAATATGGGAATAGACACCAAGTACAATGCATTTTTCTGGACTTTTTTTTTTTTTGATGCGCCTCTGTACCTTTAATATTCTAGGGCAAAAATGAAACAGTATTTTGGAGTTAAAATGAATGACTTGGTGAAACTCCTGATGTCATAATAGTTAAGTCCCAAATTAATTACAGAAAATGAGATCGTCCTAAGTAGATTTATTGCTATTGAGTCTTTTTACACTGCCTGTTGTTAGTCTATTTCTCTGTATCTTCTATATTAGACATTTGTATTATAATATCAATTTAAGACTTTTTTAAAATTCATACCAGGATGATGCTAGAACACGATCATTTTAAAATAAATATATCAGGGGAAATGTAGGAAACTATATTTGTGGTATTTTGGGCAAATATGTAAATTGTATTACACAATAAGTTAATTATATCTTTTAGTAGGTACTATATAGATGTAAAATCAATTATTTGTACATATTGAATATTTTTTATAAAATTTGAATTATAAGATTCATTAGAATACCTATTAAATTTCATGCACTGTTTGGCGTTCTGAAATAATTTGAAAAATGAAAGTCTTGCTGATTTGTTTTATTTATGCTAAATGATTTGGCACACTTAATCTTTGGTATATGTTTTCAGAAAAAAAAATTTAAGATATAAAACAAAAACAGTTAGTTTCAAAACATTTCCTTTGTCACCATATTAGCAAGACTTACAATAGTTTCTTTGCATTAAAAAAAAGAATCCCACAAGCAAAAAAAAATAGTAAAAATCTCCTGGAAGCTGATTTTTTTATGGTTATGTTAGACTATTTCTTCAGAAATAAACATAGGGTCCTCATTCCCTTACTACAAAAATACCACTCTAATTCATATTTTTCATCAAAAAATCTTATGAAAATACCAGAATTATTTTCTTAAAGTTTAGAACTGGACTGTTCATAAGCTGTATCTAATAGTCTGTCTTGGGAATAATTACTGGTAATGGGTATCCAAGAAAAATAATTGTCTGGCACTGTGAATTAGGAGTGCCACAAGTGGTGTTAATCACTTGGAATGTATTGGAGTAGAACAGTGCCAGTGCTCAAGCCTGCTTAAGCTTGATTTGTGGTGTCATTGTTTCTGAATAGTTTAAACATTAATTGATTGCCTTCTAGCAATGATCTACATTGAATTTTTCTAATGATGTGAATGGAAATGAAAAATACAGATTTACCATCAGCTTTTTAGTGTATAACAAGGGATGCTTTCACATAGGAGAAGGGAAAAGAATGGGTGATAGAATGCAGAGCTCACACTTCCTATTCAATTTATTTTGAGTACAAGGTCAGGAGAGATGCTGGCAACTCAACTCTATTTATTGTGGAATCAAAATAAAATTGTTGTTTAGCACCTTCCATTAATTAGTTACTTTATTGATAACACTTAAAAGTATACTTCCTCTTTGGAATGAAAACCCAAAAGTACCCATTAAAGTGATATCTCAAATATCATCTTGATTTATCATTACATTACTAGAATGAAATTTATGCCATATTAATAAGTAACCACGGAAGTGAAATGCGTGCTCAATACACTGAACAGCCCAGAAAATATTAAGTAGTATATCTTAGTAATGCAGTGATACCTGTATTTCATCAGATGATATTAAGCCTAGAGGAGGTATTAAGTGAATAAGATCATTTCTCTCCATTTGATTAGTAACCTAAACTTTCCTAAATTGATTTTGTCTAATACTTCTGGAAATATGAAAATTAAAAATAAGAAATATTCAAGACAGCTTGAAATGAATTTAACCACTGTGGATTTCAGCTGTATCACACTGAAAATTTAAGATGAAGCACATATTTGATCACTGTTAGTTTTATTTTAGAAACTTTATATGATATATTTTAAAATAACAATGTAAACTTTCTAAATGTTGGTGGCAATAGAGGACCTAAGAAAAAAGGAGGGAAGAAATAACTCTCCTAAAATATCTTGCTGGTCCATTGTGTTGGATTGTATTGAATTTTGATAAAACAGCTGGTCAAATACCCTAAAACAAAACAAACGCATAGTTTACGGATTTGAGATATTTCAATCCTCTTTTTAGGACTAAATAAATAAGCAAAAAAACCCATTTAGGAAATTATTAACTAAAACAAAAGATGAGGAATACGATTTCTAGGTACACTAAGAATAAACAAATAAGTCAGTCTTCTGCAGATGACTCAATGTTCATATGCTAGGTATTCCTTATGAGTGAAAATTAACTAATTGCAGAGAAGATTAAAACCACTATCATCGGTAGACCTGAAGAGAGTCATATATTGAAGGACACTTCATAGACACAATCCCTCTAGGGAAACTACTGGCACTCAGTGGGGTGCTGACCTTGGCAATAGAGTAAATAAAAAGCACAGAATGGACTAAGATGAAACCAGCATAATATCACTTTAATACTATTACTCAGCTTAGGTTGCACAAGCCTAAAAAAGATATAATGACCTCTAAATTCTTTCTCTTGCATCTTTAGAAAGTTTATTTTAGAAAAAAAAAAATATTCAGTCATTCAGAATCCCTCTAAACCCTCAGGCAAATACCTGCAATTTAAACAGATGCTAGTTATGCAGCTGACTTTATGTCTATATCTATTTCTAATTAAACCCCTACATCTGTGGATGAGTCAAAGATCAATTTACTAAAGATATTTAGATAATGAAATAATGGATTACACAGTATGTCCCAAAATGTTTAATGTGGTTTTAAGCTTTATTAGCTTAAATTACTTAAAATACCTTAAATAGCATTTTAAAATATATTAGTTTTATTTGTTAATTGGAATAAAATAATTTACTAATTTGTAGAAAAAGGAAAGAGCAACTAGGTCCGATCCATCACTGTCCCTTCCAG
This sequence comes from Notamacropus eugenii, assembly GCF_028372415.1. Taxonomy (NCBI): domain Eukaryota; kingdom Metazoa; phylum Chordata; class Mammalia; order Diprotodontia; family Macropodidae; genus Notamacropus; species Notamacropus eugenii. The sequence goes on along the minus strand of NC_092877.1, from coordinate 246,288,156 downwards.
ACCCCAAATTGCCTGACTCCTGTGCTTTGGGGTTTATAATCATCAGGAGAAGTAGGTGGTCTTTACACCAGTGGAGGTGGGACAGAGATATGTTCTCTTTTTTCAACTGTACTCACTCACATGATGGAATTTGATCCTGAAGAAGGAAGAGACTAGATTTTCAGCTCTTTGGTGGAAATAGCTAAGTTGGAAGAGGCAAGGAGTGAGGGGTGGGTGAGGTACATAAGGAAAGCCTTGATTTCTCTCCTGTACTCTCCTGAGTAAGCAGGGGAAAAGTTTAGTTGGCTCAGGTACCTGGGGAAAGTTACATAGGGTATGAGGTTGAACATATACCCCTCCCACCCTTCATTTTAAAGAGGGCAGAGCTAGGGTAACGGTAGAATAAATGCCTGGATGAGGGAAGTCCATAATTTCCAATATTCCTTAGTGGTCTATCCAGGGATGCTAAATCCCGTTGGACACAGTGCTTGCCACTGTCATAGGTCTTCATGCATTTGTCTAGGTCAAAGTCAGCTTTTCAACCCAATTTCCGCTGCACCAGTGTAAGGTTGGTATAACATACACCCTTCCCACCAAGGCACAATTTTATTTGGGATATTCTTTATAGAGATTTTCTCTGTGTCAGTAACCATTAGCAGACACCAAAAACCTTTATGTAGCTATATTAACTTAAAAGTTCATTAAGACTTTTTGAATAACCCACATTATAACATAGAACTTAAGGCCCTGTATAGTGTTCTTTGTTACTGAGGAGGAAGCTAAGGTAAATAGGGTCACACAGCTACTAAGTGTCTAAGGCTATATTTGAATTTAGGGAAATGAGTCTTTCAGGCCCAGTACTCTATTCGCTATGCCACTCAGCTACTTACATTTGAACAAACTAATTAGTTTAAAAGTGTTAAATATGATTTTCTGATCCATTCATGTTAGGCCTCTCTGCATTGTTCTTTCACGTCCTTGACATTTCAGCAATCCACATGGCACCAGCTACTTCTCTAGAGGATGTGTGAATGAAATACCCCTTCAGCACATGTTTGTGTGTCTCTACAAGACTTAATGGAAGGTTGCTCTTCATCTTCTAGGTAGGACAATTGACACACATTGGGAAAGGAAGTATGGAGAAAGAAAAGGGAGAGGATAAAATGAAAAGGAGGAAGAAGAAAAAGCAAAGAAAAAAGTAACAAATCTAAAACTTTTTTAAATATCTTATCCTATAGGCAATCTACTTAACGGAACTGACTACTGTGGTTTTATTAATTCTCATTTCTACCACATATACAATATGAAATCACCCTGAGAGAATAAGAATACATAAATATGTTGGCCTTTATCTGATGTGTCTGAAGCAAAAAAGACTTTACCATTAGTTCTAAAAGTGGAACTAAGCTTCCTACTGTAGTATCATATTTCACAAAGTGCAAAATTTTCTCAAAACTATTGTTGAATCTGTATGAGTAAAGCTACCTTTTAAAAATAACTACTACTACTAAGTTCACATGATACATTGCATATTGTTTAATTCATTCTCACAATAGTACATTAAAAATAACAATAGAATCCTTGAAAACATTTTAAAGCACTAAACATAATATTGTTCCAAATATGTCTATTCTCATGTATGCATGCAAACGAATATTTATATCTAATTAAATGAATAAATTTATGTCTAAATAAGCTATATTCCTTGTGGTGTAATGTTTTGGAAAGAAATGATTAAATGACTTAAATGATGTGTTCCATCTCTCTGCATTATTCACTATCTGACCTTAGGAAAGTCAGTTAACCACTCTTAGTTTCATTTTTTCTGTCTGTGAAATGTGAATGATAATATCATAACTTAGAAAAGTTTCTGTGAATCTAATTAAAATTGACTATTAAGAAGGAACTGTGAAAATAATAAAGCTTAATGCATATTTAACATATTATCATCTCATACTTCTCATTTCTGACTCATAGATATTGAGGTTTAAAGGAATAAATATCACATTTAGTCCAACCAAATTGTTTAACAAATGAAAAAGCAAGGAAGGACTTGTCTAAGGTAACACAGGAAATTAGCTTCAGAAATGAGATTAATGGAATTCAGATAGAAATGATCTTAGGACAAGTTATGCTCCATATCTTTTTCTCTTTAATTTAATGGTCCAGATTATTGTACCGGTGTATAAGGGATCTATTTTCTTCCTTCCTTCCTTCCTTCCTTCCTTCCTTCCTTCCTTCCTTCCTTCCTTTCTTCCTTCCTTCCTTCCTTCCTTCCTTCCTTCCTTCCTTCCTTCCTTCCTTCCTTCCTTCCTGCCTTCCTTCTTTCTTTCCCTTTCTTTCCAAGTATAAGCTTCAATATACAAACTCAATGAAGACTTCCTTTGCATTAACTTTAGGAGCCTAAATTCATACTAATTCCTTATAGTTTTTTTCTTCCATTTCTTCACAATTTAAAAAGTTTTCTTTTTTTATTTAAAAATCAGACTATTTTCTGTACTGTTTATTGTTGAACTTTCAAAGCTATTTTTGGTAATGGTATTTGTTGGGGATTTGGTGGGGATTTTTTAAAATAGTGAACATTTGAAATAGGATTTTGACTGCAAGTTATATTAACAAATCCATACCTATTGGTGTACTTTCCTATTCCTCTATTAAGTAATTTGTACTTTTTACTGAACAGTGATGATAATAATAGTAATTTTAGTTACTATGAATTGAAGCAATATCTCACAGTACAATAGTGGTTATATTTGTTGTAAGAATGGAAAACAAATCTGACTGATACTATCAGGACAAGTTGGTCTGTCTCTGAGAGGCAAGCAGCTTTCTTTATGGAACACATTAGTGAAAAGGGTTTCCAGTCCAATGAAATCACAAGAAGTTGACAGAATTACTTCTTAGTTATGAAAGTTTAATATATGAATTCATGAATATCTACTCCTCACTATGATAGCTGTCTACAGGCTCTTGCAGAAGCTGTTGTCAGTGGACATGGGCTTTGCAATGATTATAATAACTTGTTAGAAATATTGAAACTTATTTTTTTTTACAGAGGAACAGCATAATGTTAATATACAGCAACCAGTCAATTAGAAGGATTTCTGAGGCTCAGAGTTGCTTGACATACCATCCTTTGATCCTTTGCAAGAGAATTCAAGCCAAATTTAGAGATGCCTGTAGCTGTCAGAAACCATAGAATTAGACTCAAGGAAATGCTGAACAAAAGTTGCTTAGGATTTACTAAACATCCTGTATCTTGGCTTACTGTATTTACAAATATCTCCCTGTCATTAACCCCTGGCATCTTGTTCAGAAGCCTCTAGAAACTGTATAATCTCACCCCTTTCCCACTTGCTTTTGAGCAACTGAGATTGCTCTACCTCTTTGTTTCATTTGTGTAAGTTTCTCAGACAATTAATGCTTTCATAATTACTTATAATATCCTGTTTCATTTCAGGTCCTTTTCCAGACCAAAGGGCCTTTTGGGCCCAAATATCTTTGGTTAACATACCCATTTGTTGCGGTAATGCTTTGTGGTGGCAGAACCATCTCAAAGACAACCTCTAATCCAAGTATAGGCATTTATTGAAATTGATCCCTCCCCTGAACTTGCCAGCCACAAGAGCCTTGGGTTATAGGGTGCTAGCAATGCGGTCAAGCTTTCCTAGGTGTTTAAGGGACCTCTCAAATGAGAGAAGAGACAAAAAGTAGGTTTACCTTTAGATTAGAGGTGATCCCAAATGGAGACTGTGTTCCTCATGGATGGAGGTGGGGTCAAATTCAGAGTTTCTGCCCACCCAGGTACACCAAAAACTACTCTGGTTTCATTGTGTGTTCTGGTGGCACCATTTCAAAGAACTCAGAGGTCACTTCTTATCCAAGTACACACATTTATTGAGGATTGATACTCCTCAGAAGTAAGTTAGGTTCCAAGAGGACCCAGTAACTTCAGAGAAAGCAAGATGGATTTTTGTAGGGTAAAGATGCAGTGGCATAACAGACATTATGAATATTAAAAGGGCAGGAGAAATCTGTTAAGGGATTAGGTAACAGACAGAGGTCCCTTCTATGGTTTGTTGATCAAACATCCTGGCTCTGTTGCTCTCTGATTGGTTAGGTATTTTGATCCTGTCTGGTCAAGATGGAAGGTAAAGTATTGTAATCCTGTCTTGGGCTAAATGGATAATGTGATTGTGGTTGAGGACAGGAATACACCTATTCAAATATATGAATTGGATCTTAGAAGGGTGATCAATTAGACGCAGTAGCTGTATTGAGTCTGAGGGCCTATGTTGTTATTGAAGACTGATTGTGTGGGTAAATCAGGACATGCTTCCTATTCAGTGGGGTCCATAAGGAAGTTAGAATATTGAGGCTTGCAGCAGTTTTATTAGGATTCCTTCACATTATTCAAAATATGTATCGAGCAAAGCATGATGCACAAAGCTCTGCCTTATACTTTGGGTGGGTAGGCGGAGAGAGCCATTTAAAAGGATATTCTCCCTCACCACAAGAAATCCACAATAGGATAGATAACATTTTACCATTTCAAAAGAAAGGAGGAATTATATTGTATGTTGTGTATTGTATGTTTTTTTTTTTTCTCATCCTTTTGGTTATTATTGTTGCTGTTCTTGGAAAACATAGGTAGATTCCATTTCTAGTCTTTCATATATTGTAGCATACTACCCATCATTCTCCTGATTTAAAGACTTGAGTTTAATTTACTCATTGTATTTTAGAGACTCTAAAGCACTGACCCTAGCAAATTTCCAGGTTAAGTATTATATGTAGTTATCAGCTTATGACTTTTTTAAAAAAAAAATTATTATTATGCAAAAACGTTTAAAGGCTCTTTGTTTAAACACTTAGCTTATAAACACAATAATTATTTCCTTATAATGCAAGCAAAATTTAATTAAATTTTCATTCTTTTCTTAATGAGAATAATTACTATACAGATATATTGAGTACTCATTAAACTCTGCATTCTAAATGACTTTTTGTACATAAAATTGAGGCAGACTGCATTTAAAAAATGCTAATTAATATCTTCCATCTGTATTCTTAAAAACAAAGTTCTAGATTAGCATTCTTTGTAATGTGGTGTTATGTTCTCACCTTTATTTCCTTTGAGTGAAATAAAAGAATTATAGAATCTCACTCACTTGGAAAGCTTGCTGAGTAGACAGTAGTCAGAAGATCTCTATGTTTACTGTAACAGTATATAAACAAGCATATATAGCAGAGAAAGAGACTTGAATCAGAAGGCAAGAGATTCAGTGCCTGGACTGACAACTGTGAGAATACACCCAATTGAATATGTCTGTTTTCTCTGGGGTCTGAGCCAAGATGGAGAGAAGATAGTAATTTGCCTGACCTTTCTCCATTTTCCCTTAGAAACAACATTAACTCAAGCCTCAGAGAGAAGCAATTTTCCAGATTGTGATAACTTATATGGATTTTAAGAAATGTCTGTCTCACTTAGGTTAAAGGGGAGCACAGTCCAGCACAACACTGTCCAGGCAAGCTAGTAACAGGCTCTTAAACACAGCACATGTCACCAAACCAAGAGCCACTGGACCTGGTTTAGCAGACCAGCAGTGATGCCTCCAGCCTCACTACAGAAGGCAAATTGTGAGTCCTACACCTCTAGCACGACAGGTTGGACTAGACCCGGTCAGCCCCTAGCACAGTGTGCAAGCTGCAAGCACCTGAGGCACCAGAAGAGGAAGCCTGTGACCAGGCCTCTGGTCCCCAGCAGGCTGAAGATAGGGCCTCATGTGGTTCCAGGAGCAGAGCTCAACCTTAAAAATCATGAAACAGGCTGAATATAAGTATGAAGCAGAAGAGAGTCATAACCAGGCTACTATGGCAACAAGGAAGATCAAAATATATACTCAGAAGAGGACAGCAATGTCACACTGTCTCCATGGGAAGACTAAAATGGATCGTATGAATCAGTTTCAAGCTGAAAAAGTCCTCTTGTAAGAGCTTAAAAAGATTTTAAAAATCAAGTAATAGAGGTAGAACAAAAGAATGGAAAAATTTATGGGAGTTATGAAGAATCATGAAGAAAGAGTCAACAACTTGGAAAAGGTAAAAAAAAAAAAGATGAGGAGAGCAACTCCTTAAAAAAGAATTGGTCAAATGGAAAAGGAGGTACAAAAGCTAATAAAAGAAACTAATTCCTTAAAACGTAGAATTTGAGAAGGAAAAGTTAATGACTGTATTAGAAATCAAGAATCAATGAAACAAAAACAAAAGATTGAAAAAAATATAAAAAAGTGTAAATTGCTTCATTGGAAAAACAACTTACCTCGAAAATAAATCAAGGAGATAGAATTAGAGAATGATTGGAGTAACCTGATGGTCATGATCAAAAGAAAGAAAAAGAAAAAGGAAGAGAATTTGGAAAACATCTCTTAAGAAATCATCAAGGAAAACTGTCCTGATAATCCATAACCAGAGAGTAAACTAGTCATTAAAAGGATTCACTGATCCCATCCCGGGACAGATGCCAAATTCCAAGGAATACTATAGCCAAATTCCAGAATTATTAGATTAAATAAAAACATTGCAAGCAATCAGAAAGAAACAATTCAAATACCAAGGAGCCACAGTCAGGATTACACAGTACTTAACAGATTCTACATTAAAGGATTGGAGACCTTGGGAAGCAGTATTCTAGAAGACAAAGAAGCATGAATTACAACCAAGAATCAACTACTCAGCAAACCTGAGGATAATATTGCACGGAAAAAGATTAATTGACTCAGAGCCTTTATCTGTTGAAGAGTGGTACTAAGCTCTATGACTCCATAGGTCCTTTCTAGATCTAAATCTACAACATTTTCATCTTCTGTTAACTTTTCTCCAAAAACGTTATATGTTCTTGGGTAAATAAAATGAAAACTTAAGACTATGTCCCCAAAAGTAATACAGTCAGTCCTTTTGATGGGAATGGTCCATTAATTTAGTCTGACAGGGAATTCAATTTGAATGAATGCTTTATTTTGATATGTGATTGAAATAACATTCCAGTGGGGTTCCATTAGTTCCACCTCTACAACGTTTCTATCTTCTATGGTTTCCTCCTAATTGAATCAGCAGTATTCATCCCCTTCCTGCTTCTGAGCTTTTGCAACAGCCATTGATTGGATTTGCAGAGTTCCTTTTGCTTCTTCCCCCAGTGTTTTACATAAACTACTTCAGACTTACCTATTTTATGCCTAGATTGTGGACACACTTCTCATCCAAAAAAGCAAACAAAACAACAACAACAACAACAACAACAACAACAACAACAACAACAACAACAACAAACTGAAACCCCATTGCCTCACATGAAGATTCTACAGAATTTGTTGTCATCCTGCCTTTCTAGCCTTTTCTCTTACTGGTATCCTCCATGTCATCTACATTCGAGTTAAATTTGGTTATTTGCTCCTTTATATATCCAACATTACTCAGTTCTGTGTTTTTTCACATGTTTTTCCACATCCCTATATTTCAAAAGTTCTTTATTCTCTTTTTTGCAGCAAAACCCTTCACAAATTCTAAATCTTCTATTTCACATCTTTACTTCTTAAAGATGTTTTATGTAGAAAACACCATATTAGAGGCCAAGGATGAAAAAAGTTTACACAGCATAAATACCAATGGCAATAGTTATATTGTCCCTTCTCTTGACACAGTCAGGGAGCTTAAAACTGAATAGGTTGTCCATTTTTTTTCATTCCATGGACTTCACTTGCCCTTTTCTTTGAATTTCTCTTTTTCATGTATTGTTTTGCACTATAACTGTTCCATACTACATTCTTGAAACAACCACACATTTTTTATTCTACTATTTCCTCTTTATTCTGAATCTGTTTCACTTTTTGCCTTATATCTTTCACATTATTCATTTGTCTTATAAATAATCTTGCAAAATTAGTAATTTCCGTTAAAGTATCCAGCTGACTGTAATAAAATAGGTTTTAAAAGATTTCAAGGTAAATAAAGATGTCATTAAGACTTCCTGCCCAGGTGAAATCACAACCATTCCTACTGTACTGCAAGTTCAATAAGAAAGGAATGAGTTTTTATTACATAAAAAATCTTTCTTAATACTTATCAGTGATCTGCAGAGAGTAAAAGGATGAATATACTTTAAATAAATTTAATTTAATTTATACATATGACTTATTTCACTTTATGATATCAAAAATTGGATATAGTAGTGATATGTTAAAAAAAAACTTTTCCAAATTCATGTAACTGATCAGAAAAAATGAAAATGGATAATTGCTGTTGTTGATGAATTGGATCCAATATTTCATGACACCATTTGGGGTTTCCCTGGCAAAGATATTGGAGATGTTTGCCATTTCCTTCTCCAGCTCATTTTACAATGAGGAAATCCTAGCAAACAAGTGATAAGTGATTTGCTCTGAGTCATTCAGCTAGTAAACATCAGAGGCTGGAGTTTAATTCAAGTGTTTTTTACTCAAGATCAGATGCTCTATCCACTGTACCATCTAGCTGGTCTTATAATAATAATAACTTTAATCAAACATTTCTTTATTGACATTGTACTTTTGTCATAATAGTATATTTGCTAATTTTGCTTGGATCGCAGAACAGCTGCTTATATCTCTTACATACATATGACTGACAAACATATAGTAAGATGCTTACTCCTTTCTATCAGAAAAGGGTTATTTTTTCATTTTTCTTATAATATATAATGATATCTATCCAGAAAATTTCTTATTTACTTCTACATCACATAAAGTATATCTATGTGTACTATTAATTTCTTCAATAACCATGATTCTCACTACCCCCAAGAAAAGTAATATGTGTGGTCCAACAGCCCATCTTAATCACTGCTCTATGTGGTTGTCTATGCTCATAAATATGAGCAACCTATATTTTGAATTGATGTACAAAACAATGACAAGGAGGTAATAGGATTACCGTTAACCTTGTAAAATTGGCCTGCTGCATTAATTGTCCATGGTATTCAATATATGGGAGGATCAGATTCATAGAAGAATGAATCATCCTTATGGCAGTGAGAGTGAGAGAATAAAAGAGAGACAGGCAGAGACAGAGATAGGTTGAGTCTCTGTTATTATATAAAAAAGATATCACTTTGAAAGCTATTTACATTATTTATTTTGTGAACCATGAATAAAATTATTGAAATGTTTGTCTCATTTGGTCTTTCTAAACCAAAGGTATATTAAGACAGGCAATATAAGAGCTGACATTTTGAAAAGTTTTGATTGTTAATCGTTAATTATCTTGCACAGGAAATGACATTCATGTATGTATGAAACCATTTTTTATGTTACCAATTAACTATGGGAAACTTTCCAGCATGTTTGATGAGGAAAATTTTTGGAAGAGCTAAAGTTGGTCTTTTATGTCATGGCCAAATTGTGACACTTTGTTCAATTGCATGCAATAATTTAGAGTGCTGTGGAGTTGCAGAAATATCTATCTCAATGTTATCACTGAATTGGTCTCCAAATAAGGTCTGTGGTTGCTGAATTTTACATTTTAAGACTGGAAAACTAAGAAGGTTTCCTTGGGAAAACATCCAGCTTTTCTTATTTTAGCATAAGCAATATATGATATACGTTTCAAATGAGAAGTAAAGTGTTTTAAATGATCTTAAAATCTTCACAGTATATAAACATATATTGAAATTAAATCACTAAGTATAGATTTTATGTCAGTTCCATAGCATTTTATGCATATTTTCAATACCCTTAATTATTAAAAAAGTCATTATGATTTGTATGTATTTCTATCATTGTATTTATGATTTCAAAGCAAAGAAAATGTTTTAGAATGAGACTTTTCTTCAGCGAGCACAACCATATGTTCATTCAGGAATGTCTGCGCTCCAGTTGAAAGCCACAAATCTTTTACAAGCCTTGCCCTCTCTCATCACCTTTATTACATTTTTATGTGCTATGCCCAAAACTACTTTATGGCCTTATTAAATGGACTTCCCTTGAGATTTTATTCTCCCAGGATTGGTGTTAATTATGAAATTCCTGAAGATGACCTTAGAAACATCTGGACATTGTGTGTGTGTGTGTGTGTGTGTGTTTCTGTATATGTGTGATATAATGTTGGTTTCAGCTACTTTGAAGGGAGTTCCATCCCTTAGCTCTATAGGTGCAGTTCTAGAACTTATTTATCATTAAACTCCCTGATGTTTATCTGACTGAATACAAGCTTTTTTCTAACCTCAAAATTGTTTTTACAAGTAAAGTTCATTTCTTGTGTGGCAGATTTAATTGATGGATTGATGTAAGGAGGTTATAATAGGACAGAGGTAACCAGAGTAGTCTGATAGCTCATATTTTGGACTGAGATAAATGTTATCGAAACAACACTCACTTGACTTACCAGAAGAAGGCTATTTTTGAATGATACAAAGTTGAATCTAGCATAACCTACTTATACTGAAGAGATGTAAATATAAATGTCCAAAATGTATAAGTCACCTTTCTATATATTATTGTTCAATTAAAAGGAATCTCTCAAAGAGGAACTGGTAGAGGAAAGTATATCTATGAATCTCTACTTTCCAGGAATTTAGAATCAGTTTTTGTTAGATCAAAAGGTCTGCATTTTAAATCACACACCATCTTCTTGGAAGTCTGTTGAATTCATGAAAAAAGAAAACAAAAATAAAGGAAACAATTTCTAAATTCTCTAAAACAGTGGCATCAGATAAAATAGAAACAGGAGCCATTACATGTACACAAGGAAATCTGAGTGATGCCTATGACTTCAAAACTGCATCTATTTTAAATTATTTATTTAAAGCCACTTCCCAATTTCATTTTAATGTGGTTTGTTCCACACTGTGAGCCTCATATGGCTTCTGGGCCACGTCTGTACCACAACATTCTTGTTCAGGAAGCATAAAGATGTGGTGAAATTAGAGAATCATGTTCTATAATTATGCTTTCTTAAATTTTTTTTTAATGGAGAACTATATTTTAGAATCAAGGTAATATCTAGTAAATAAGATATATTGGTAACTGATACATGAAATTCTGAACATAACAAGATGTAGGATGTATATAGGTTCTAGATCTAGAATAAATTATTTCTACTGAGGTTAAGTGGAAATAGTTTTAACCAGAAAGTGTCAAATTTGATTAAGAGGGCTTTAGATGAAAAATGAAGGAGGAGGAATAAATCTGTCAATATAACTATTCCAGGACATACCCAACAGAGTGACATGGAAAGGAAGAATGCCAGTGGATAGGATTAGTATTTAACAATTGGCTTGAGGTAGGAAGAATATTAGAAAATAGGAGCAGTAAGATATAAGAAAATATATCCAAGAAAAAGGGCAGCAATAAAATTCTTGGCCTCAGATGTTGATTAACAAATGGACAATATATGGTTAATAAATGAATTAAAGCAGAAAACCTAACAAAGGGAAGTAAATTTGATATAATGAGCATCACTGGAACTCAGTGAATCATTGCTATATGTCTATGGAAAAAGATCACAGAGATTATTTCATGTTTGTATTTTTGTCCAAGTACTTAGCACAGTGCCTTACGCAGATTTGCTCAATTTTGGGTGATTTATATAATACTTTAAAACAAATAAAATATGCATATTTGAATAAATATGTAATTTGAGGCAGATAAAAATATTTAGGTAAGAATTAGGGAGAAAGAAACATATAGTGTGATTAGAATTAATTATCGAGGATTTGAATAAAAGGAGAAAGTGTGATGATTTCAGGAAAATCAGAAACTTGGCACTAGAGAGTTTCAAATATCCAAATATGTGACAAAGCTTTCTCACCAGAAAATGAACAAACCGTTCACAGGAATTTAACATCATTTTTTTCTTTCTCTATAAAAAAGAATATGTTAAAAAATGATTTTTCTGAACCCTTTCAAAAATCAAATTGATCGCATGTGAAAGGGCCAGTTTCTTACACACACACACACACACACACACACACACACACACACACACACACACCCGTATAAGCTTGCATGTATTTGTATATGTATATGTTTATATAGGTATATATATGAATACATGCATATTTGTATATGTATATGTTTATATAGGTATATATATGAATACATGCATATGTGTGTATATCTGTGTGCATATGTGTATATATACATATATGTGTATGCATATATATGTGTGTGTACATAGCATTTATACCAGAAATTCAGGGCTGTTTCAATATTAGGAAAACTATCAGCATAACTCAAATCAATAACAAAACTAACAAATCATATGATTATCTGTATAGATACAGAAAAAGTTTTTGACTAAATGCAGCACTAATTTCTATTCAAAACACTGAAGAGTATAGGAATCAATGGAGTTTTTCTTAAAATGATAAGTAACATGTTTCTAAAACCATCAGCCAACATTGCACTTAATGGGGATAAGCTAAAAACATTTCCAATAAGATCAAGCATGAAACAAGAATGCCCATTATCACCACTGTTATTCAATATTGTATTAGAAACGTTAGCTTTATCAATAAGAGAAGAAACAGAAATTGAAGGAATTATAATAACCAAAGAAATGAAACTATCACTCTTTGCAGATTATATGACTGTATACTTATAGAATTCTAAAGAATCAAGTGAAAAAAACTAATTGAAATGATTAAGCTTCTCAGTGTTGCAGGATTACAAAATACATTTACGGGAATAATTGGCATTTCTATACATTACTAACAAAGACAAAAAGAAAGAGTTATAAAGAGAAATTCCATTTAAAATAACTGAAGATGCCCTAAAATATTTGGAAATCTACTTGCCAGACAAATTCAGGAACTATATGAACACAATTACAAAACACTTATGCAAATAAAGTCAAATTCACATAATTGAAAAAGATTCCAGTTGCTCATGAATACGCTGAGCTAATGTAATAAAAATGGCAATTTTATCTAAATTAACTTAATACCATAAAAATCAAACTACCAATGTAGAGCTAGAAAAAAATAAAATAAAACCAAAATTCACCAGGAAGAACAAAAATTTCAAAATATCAAGGGAATTAATGAAAAGAAATGCAAGGGAAGGTGGCCTAGCCATACCAGATATAAAATTATATAACAGCAATCATCAAAACTACTTGTTATTGGCTAAGAAAAAGAGTAGTGAATGAGTGGAATAGGTTAGGTACAAAAGACGCAGTAGTTAATGAAAAGAGTAATGTACTGTTTGAAAAACCCAGAGACTTCAGCTTCTAGGAAAGTACTCATTATTTAACAAAAACTGTTGTGAAAACTGTAAAATAGTATGTCAGAAACTAAGCTCTGATCAATATGTTACACCACACACCAAGGCAAAGTCAAAATGGGTACATGATTTAGACATAAAGAGTGAGACTATAAGCAAATTAGGAGAGCAAGGAACAGTTTACCTGTCATATCTACACAGAAGAAAATAATTTATGACCAAATAAGACAAAGAGAACACTATGAAACGTAAAGTTGTACCAAAATGGATCATTTTGATTATATTCAACAAATTTTTGTATAATGACAATGCAACTAAGATTAGAAGGGAAGCAGAAAGTTGGGAAAAATTTGTTTTTAACAGACAGTGTCTATGACAATGGCCCCATATCTAACATATATAGAGAACTAAGTCAAATCTATAAGAATACAAGTTATTCTTTGATACTACTATCTTTGCTTTATTTTCTCCTTATTTCTTTGTCGATGCCCACATTCAGGTTAATACTTCCCTCTTTATTTTCTCTTCTATTAAAACAAGTCAATTTATTCCACTTCGCTTGTTTTATTTCTTTTATTTAAAATTTCTGCTAGATTGCTATATTCTTATAATTATAACAATTAGGTAATTTTAATTAAAACTATCATTATTGCTTTAGTTTTTTCCTATAATATCTGTAGTGAAGATTCACTTATTTTATTTTGAATATGATCAGTCTTTCACAAGGCTTTATGTTGTTAGTTATGAGTTTTTCTTATCAGTATGAATTCATAACAATCATTTTTGTCTTAAAATTGATAAAAATGATTCTAGTATGAAGACTAATATCATATTTAAACATTTTCTATTTTCTTCTTTTAGCAAATCACAAAATTTAAATTGTTTTTGTTAATATAAAACAACATGTTACCTGAGTAGTTGCTTGAGAAATATGCCTCATTACTATACAGATAGTTCTCCCTTTACATTATGGGAGAGGAAATAAAGGGGGCTGAAGGTGAGCCAAACACATGAAGGCCAGATACAGACACTGACAGAAGAGGGAAGAGGGACAGACATGTGATACTGAAGGAAAACAGACACCAGTGTGGCTGAGCAGAGTGGGATAATTATCTCCTCTCTCCCAGGAGATCTCAAACCAGAACCCCCTTTTCTGGCAGTGGAGATCTCAAAACACCTTGTGCTTTCATTTGGATTATTTATTAGTTTGTTTGTTCATTGATTTTTGTTGGGGTTTTAGGAGAACAAAATGCCAGCAGAGGAGCAGGAATAGAGAAAAACTACAATTCAGTAAAGTTAACATGTGTTTTTTTGGAATTTCTATATCTTCTAGAATTTTTAAACTCAAATTTGCATAGTTAGAATTTGTATAAATCAGGAAATGTTTTACTTTTGAAGATGAACAATGTTTTTAAAGTATTCCTTGAAAAAAATATCCTTTTTATTTCTTGAAATACAGTGATCTTATTTTTTTTATTTCTTCCAAGTTTCAAGAAAGTTGGAAATCCTGATATTCTCATGCTTTCTCTCCTTTTTCCTCCTTCCAAATTCATCATTTTTGATTTTACAATTTTCAAATCATTTTCTGCCTGTCTGATTGAAATGGAGGGCACATACTATTTCTCCTCCTCTGGTGCTTTTAATGATCTGTCTGGCCATGAAATAGTTCTACTTTCTGAGTCCACTAATTATATACTTTGAAGGATGTTTACAAATTATTAAGTTTCATCATCATGTGCTTTGATATTTTAGCCTCATTCACTACCTTCTTTATTTCATCTCATTTTTGATAACTTGGTTTTCTCTTTCAATTTCTTTAATATCCTATTACCTATTTTATTGTATTCCTTGGAATTTCTAGGTTCTTATCTGATAATTTTATTTATATTATTTGGATATTTTTTCCTTCTGATATTCTGTCTTCACTTGGTTTAAACCATAGATATGTGTGTATATAAGTAGGTACATATATGTTGGTACACACTTATATGTGTATAGGTACATGATATACACATACACACATATATACACATATTTATTATTTGCATCCCTCTTTTATGCATTTCTGTGAATATTCCCTCATTCCTTCAGACCCACAAAGTTATTTTTTTTTGTTTCCTTTTGGAGATTTTCTTACTGTTTTGGAAGGGACACATTCTTTATCAGTTTTCACTCCCCTGTCTTCCTTAAAGCCCCTCACCTTTGTTTATATTTCTTGTCATATCTTATAGGGAGAAAATTGTAGTCTGATGCACGATTGGTCCTGTACAAGAGTAAGGTCACATAATATTGAGTGGGAAAAAACGTATTTTTCACTGATTTCCACCACATTTTTGCATGAATTATTACCTCTAGATAAAGTGGCAGGCATCTGTGATACTCCCTCTCATAGAGATGTTGGTGAACACAGTATAATTTCTAGGAAAAAGAAAATTTTGAAACCTACTGAGTGTGATTGTAGATAAAAATTTGTCCCTTGAAGGCACAGAAACTCTAATAATACTATGTTTTTCCCAAAACTGAACTGGTAATTTAATAAAGCCACTATGAAGTCATCTATGAAAATGTGATATGAGCCTAGGAAAGACAAGTACTAACTGCCAAAGTTAGAACTCCCTAGGATACATGGGGAGGTGATAGGGAAAATCCAGTTTGGACTATACCGGTCAAACTGAAGTCATGTATCCCTCAAAATTAATTCCCTCCCCTCTAAAAGTATTATAAACTAAAGACAGATGTCACACAATTGAAAGTCATTTCACCAACAGTGAGAATTGGTCCCGAATTCAACAGCTTCTTAGATAGCACTGAAATTTGAGCTGATTGTAGTGAATGCCGAATCAGCCATCTTTGAATCGTTTGTTGTCCCTCCTTTCCAAACATTTGAATTTACCACCTCTGTAGAGTGAGCTAAACTAAACATCTTTTGATAGTCTCTCTAATTTCCATTTCAGTTCTAAATCCTGTCATCCAGTGGATTCTACAATCTACCACAATTTTGAGATTTGATGCTTTTGTGACTACAAATTTCGTTATGTTACATTTGGCAAGGACGATTTATGCCAGGAGAGGAAGTATGGAAAAGTAAGATTAAGATGAAGGTTGACCCTAAGGGAATCTCATGAACATAGATTACATAGGAGGAGTATTAAAATGCTCATTTATTGAAAGTAATAAAATAGAGATAGAAGCAGAAGATTAAAAAACAACTTAAAGCAGCACCATCAAAACAAATTTAGGACAAATTTCAGTTTCTGTATCTAATTTTTTGGAGGGTGTGCATTGGACATGCTCTCCATGGGCAACAGCTGTGATGCAAATAGCTCTGACATTATGCTGCTTAAATTGCTCTTATATTTTTACAATATTAACTGCCTGGTGATCTTTGAAGTATTATCATTATAAGTTAATGTTTATCGGTAATTAAAATATTTTTAAATGAAATTTGTTCTTTTAATGTTATTTAGTTAGGCCCAGCTTCTTAAATTCCTACATTTGTCCTGGTTTTCTTTATGGAGGCTCCACTAATCCATAATGTTGCATGAGCAATCTTGAATAATTAATATTACTGATTTACTAAGACATGTGCTTTCTGACTACATAGAATTTAAACCAACTCATCATTAAAAAGACTTCTCTAGTCAGCAAAGGATACCCAAGTGTATCTCCTCAAACTATACTCCATTTTTTGTGACCGATGATTCCAAGTATGGATAGATGGTGTGATGGTGGCTGATGGAGTACCTGTTTTTTCTTGTTGCTAATTTGTAAGCCAAAATTATCACAGGCAGCAGAATATTGACCCCTACTTTGTTATATGTTAGCTTCAGAGGCTGCACTGAGAACCCAATACACTGCAAACAGAAAATCATGCACCAGCTCTCTGCACTTTTTTCTTGGCTTGTAATCTTTTCAAATTGAAGAACTTACAATTGCTATGGTAGCTGAACTTGATGCTGTGTTCATCCTCATTGAAAACATTTGACAACATGGCTGAAAACCTCATGCTAAAAAGCATGGGAGCAAGCACACCACCCTGTTTACCTCCATTGATGACCAGGAAGGGCACAAAAGCATTGTTGACTACCCAGAACCCTGGCAAGCACGCCATCTTAAAATTGATGTACAATACTGATTAACTTCTCTGGGCAACCAAATTTTGACATAATTTTCCATAAGCACTCACTATTAACAATGTGAAAGGCCTTGGTCAGATCCAAAAACGTTGTGTACAGACCTATATTCTGCTCCTGGCATTTCTCCTGGAGTCGTCAGGCAGCAATCACCGTATTGAGTGCTCCTCTGCCCTTTCTGAAGCCACACTGGCTCTCAGGAATATGACCATCAGCCTTGTGAAGGATCAGACTATTAAGGAAGACTCTAGCACAAGTTTTGTGAGCAGTGATTAAGAGAGAGACCCCTCTGTGATTGTCACACAACAATCTAATCCCTTAACCTTTACAGAGATGGACAATGGAGGCATTCTTGAAATCCTGGCGGATAACCTCTCCTTGCCACATAATGTGGAAAATTTCAGTCAACTTTTGTATGAGCAGTGGTTCCTCTCTGTTGTAAATCTCAGCTGGAATAGAATCAGCACCATGCGCTTTGCCATGTGAAAAGAACCTAATGGCCTTCAAATCCTCTTCTTTTGGAAGTTCACCTAAGGAGGGACTGACTGCTACCTGAGATAAATAGTCAATGGCTTCAGCATTACTTGATGATGGTCTGCTGAGAAATCTATGGAAATGTTCAGCCCATCTGTCTAGGATCATGTCTTTATCACTAATCAATCTGACTTCATCAACATTGAGTAGTTGTGATTCACCATGGGTTTTTGATCCATAAATAGCTTTCAGGGAATCATAAAAGTGCTTTGGATTGTTACTATCAGCATAAAGTAGAATTTCATCTGCCTTCTTACTGAGCCAGGAAATCTACATCTCTCTAAGCTTTGTTTGTACTTTGATTTTGATGGAATTTATACACACACACACACACATATATGTATATATATATATATATGTACACACACATATATATACATATATATAGCCTATATATAATACACATCTATATAGATATTTATGCATAAATAACCAATGACTTTGAAAGGAAGAAACTTTAAAATATGGATTAGAATATTAATTTACCACTTGAAGTTAATGTCACATGAAACACACACATATATACATACAAAATATATAAATTTATTTATATGCAGAAAAGAAAACTAACAAATATGAATTTTAGTAATGCATTTGTTCATATAAAGTCTTAAACAAGTAAGATAGGAATGCATTGTAAATAGATCTATTTTCTAGGTGCATTTGAATTAGAAACATTAGGTTGGCAGTTATGTGATGGTTCATTTTACATAACACTGTTAAATATTCCTGTTTTGGATTGTGAATAAGAAGTTTATGAATTCTTGCATAAACTAAGACTTGCAGTCATTCCTCATTTGATAAATTGTAAAAGTATATGAATAGATAGTATTCAGAGGAAGAAATTAAAGCTATCTATACTCATGAAAAAGTGTTCTTAAGTAATATTGATTAGAAAAACACAAATCAAAAGAATTTTGAGGTATCACATCATACCTATCACATTGGCTAACATGGCAAACAAAGGAAAATTATAAATGCTAGAGAAGATGTGGGAAAATTGGAACAGTGATTCATTGCTGATGCAGTTGTGAACTGATCTAACTATTCTGGAGAGCAATTTGGAACTATGCTTAAAAGGCTATAAAACTGTGAATACCCTTTGACCTAGCAATACCACCTCTAGGACTGTATCTGAAAGAGATCATAAAAATGAGAGAAGGATACACTAGCACAAAAATATTTGTAGCAGCCCTTTTTGTGGTGGCCGAAAACTGGAAATTGAGAAGGAAACCATCAGTTGGGGAATGTTTGAACAAGTTGTGGTATAGCAATGTAATGAAATACTGTTGTGCGATAAGAAATGGTTAGCAGATGAACTTTAGAAAAGCCTGAAAAGAGTTATAAGAACTGATGCTGAGTGCAGTGAGCAGAACCAGAACTTTGCACATAGTAACAGCCACATTGTGTGATGACTGATTGATTGACAACTCTTTTCAGTGATTCAAGGACCTAAAACAATTCCAAAAGGTTCATGATGGAAATTGCTATTCACATCCCAAGGAAGAAATATGAAGTCTGAATGCAGATTGAAGCACAGTCTTTGCTTTTTTCTTTTTATTTGGTTTTGTTTTGTTCATTCTCATGGTTCTTCTCATTCATTCTCATTCTTCTATACAACATGATCAATGTGAAAATATATTTAATAAGAATGTACATGTAGAGTCTATATTGAACTGCATACTATATTGAACTTGGGGAAGGTGTAAAGGAGGAAGTTAGAGAAAATTTAAGATTTATGGAAGTGAATGCTGAAAACTAAAAATAAATGATATATTTTAAAAAATGATGATTTGAGTACTGACATGACACAAATGATTCCACTTACAAACTTACGCAATTTCATTTTTTGACTTTCTCTTTAATGTTAAAATTATAGGTATTGAGTAGCACCTTAAATTATTTTTAATTAACAGGGAATTTTCAGTGAACTTTTCATTTTCCTGTTAGCACAACTTGCTACCATGATTCCTCTATCTTTTTGTCTGTTCTTCAGGGAAGATTAATCTTTGAAAATGTAAGGGTGAAAAAATTTTAAAAGTTCATCTTTAATAGAAGTTTGAGTCATAGGCTATTTTAAAAATTACCTTTTTGTAAATCTCTTGTTATAAAATACTTCAATTTCATGTTTGAAAATTCAGAAAGTACATATTTCACCTTCACTTCGCCATTATTTAACCACTCAATAAAAATTATTTTAAAGGCAAAATTATAAGAATTTTATTTTTATTTTGAATTTGCATGGGCCCCATACTTAAAAAGTATTCTTTCCCAATGTGACAATATTCTTCTTCTTATATGCATGATCATCATATTTTTATATAGAACAGAGTGCTATTTTTAAATCATAAAATTTAAAAAAAAATGTACCTATATTTATGCAACATCTACATACCTGTTTGAAAAGGAAAATCTTATCATGGTGGTTTAATTTTTCCTTTTACATAATGATACATCATCCTACTGACATTTTCTCTCATTGAATTGTAACACAATTCTCTTGAATAATCAGAAAAGTCTGTGTGCGTAACCATTCCACAGTGACAACCTTAGGTAAATCTTTTATATCAATTTAGAGCTAAGGTTCAACAAACATTTTTCAATGCTAATTCTGTGTGTTGCTGCATGTAAAACGATAGAAATGACTCACTCCCTGACTTTAAGCAGTTTATAATTTCCTAATTATTATTCTATATCGAAATTGGATAGATAGAGTTAAGAATTTTTTTGTTTTCTACAGCTTTTAGTAAGGTATGTGACTGTGAATTGCTAAAATAATAATTAATAATAATAATAAACATTTTCAAGTATCCACATAACTTTGCAAATATAACTTCCCTGTTTCTCTACAACAGTGTTAGGAGGTAGGAGATATTATTGCCTTCATATTGCAGATGATAAATTTGAGTCTTGAAGAAGTTAAGTGGCTTGCTCTCAATTAGTATCTATCCCAGACTGGCTTTTGAACTCGTTTTTCCATAGAATATCATTTGCAAAAGTGTGCCTGTTCCTTTTATTTTTTTCTTATGGCATATGCTTAATTTTAATTTTACAAACAGCTGCATTGTTATCATAATTATTGTTACTATTCTTATACCTGCTTTACTTTTTTATCAGAAGTAGTTAGGTGACATAGTGAATAAAATGGTAGCCACAGAGTCAGAAAGGCCTAAATCCAAACTCAGTTTCAGACACTTACTAGGGGTATGACTGTCAGCAAAACAGTTCATTTCTACCTCAGTTTCTCAACTGTAAAACAGGGCTAATAGTAGAACCTACCTCCTAGCATTGCAGTGAAGATCAAATGAGAAAATACATAAAGTGCTTAGCACAGTACTTGGCATATATTAGTATTTAATATTTTTACTTCCCCCTTTTCTCTCTCATTACCTTTTGAATTACAGTGATTTTTGTACTACTCTAACAGCCACATGAGAGCAGCTAAGGTGCACGGTGGATAGAGTGCTGTGTCTGAAGTCAGAATGATTCATCTTCCTGAGTTCAAATCTAGCTTCAGATCCTTGCAAGCTATGAGACATTGGACAAGTGACTTAACCCTGTTTGTCTCAGTTCCTCATCTGTAAAGTGGAATGGAGAAATACATTGCAAACCACTTTAACAGTTTTGTCAAGAAAACTCCAAGGAGTATCATGAACAACCAGACATGACTGAAACACCAAACAACAACAAAACTCACCCATAATTTTCAGATGTATTGGTATCTAGTTGCCTTCTCTTTAATAACTGCAAAATGTATTTGTGACCTATTTTTGTTAAACCTCTATTTCTCATCTAAATTTCATCTCAGTAGAAGCAGAATTCTGTTCTATTACTTATGATAACTTTTGAGATACTTGCTATGGACATTTCCCCAATTCCCTTATTAGAAGTCTAGGTAAATCAGTCCAATTAAACTTTAATTAATGAACAAGATTTTGGCACAGACTTCACGCTGAACACTAGTGTAAATGTTAGACTCAGGCTATGGAAAACCTTCTAACAATTAGAGCTTTAAAAAGGAACTGTATTGCCTATGAAGGTTGAGCTCCAAGTAAAGAGAATTATCAGTTTAATATAGTGTGGTTTATCTGGTCTCAGAAATTCCTTTCATTTTTGGGACTCTGAGACTCTACTAAACTTGTGTTTCTACTTATTCTATTAATTCTAGATATAGCTAACAGTACCAACGCTTAGTAGACATCTTTCTCTCTTTTCCAAATGAGAAACTGACTTGATCATATAGTTCTAAATCTAGTTATTGTTATGTGTGTAGCAATTCCATGATCTATCATTCGTGAAAGTGAAAAAGTTTTTCAGTGGAGAGAGTACAAATAACTTTTTTCCATCTCTATGGTGACATATCTTCTTTTTCTTATTGATTCTGTATAAAACTTAAGTGTGTGCTTGTGTGTATGTGTGTGTGTGAGGTGCCTAAAAAATGTGGTAAATATTTTGTAATTTCAGTTTAATCTTGTTAAGGCTGCACTCTGAGGAACTGGGATCAGAAATTAATAATAAATGTAAAGGCACAGCACAAAAGAAAATAAAGCACTATACTTTTGTATCTCAATCAGCCTAGGAAATAGTTGCTGGATCCAGAAAATAATCCCCGGAGGTCAGCAAAAGCATAGATGAAATTTTTGGCACCAGTTCTTATTTACCTGAGTTTTCTCCTATTTTTATTAGTACAAATAAACAAATAACTTCTTTTTTCTTATAAGAACAAGACCAATATTAGGCATACCTAATAAAAGACTCAGTGGCTATTCCGAAAAAGGAAGAATAAGAGGCCCAGGGACAAAAGGGGAAAACCTTTCAGGTGAAACTGTCAGGGAATGCCATTTACCTTATTTTTTTTGCTGGAGCCAAGTACCCTTCCCCACTGACTCCATCCTGTGTGCGTGCATGCTCACACGCACACACACACGCACACACACACACACACACACACACACACACACACACACCATAACAAAGGACTTCAAAATACCTAGAAGACCAAGAAGTTCCAAATTGGATTATCTACTTTAGTGTCAGTAACAGAACTACAGAGTGGGATTGAAGATGATATAAAGAACAAATCATAGAGATTACATTTATGACAATGAATGAGGAAGAGGAAAAATAAAGTACCCAAAGCAATTAAAATACCAAAAGTGATGCATTAAAAATGAAACTGACTAGATAGAAAAATTATACATGAGAAATTGTGTTCTTTTCTCTTTTTTTCTCCTTTTATGGCCATGAGGGCATTCTTTAATAAACACTAGAGAAGACACAAAAATAATTAATATTTTGGTTATAGCATAGAATTAATGCTTCTTCTTTTCTCATTTTTACTTATTTCTAACAAAATAAAAGCTATCCCTAAGATATTAGGTGCCTGAAAGTTCAGCAGTTATCACAGCCATAGCAAATGTTAATATAATTAAAAATAAATGCAACTAGTAAATTCTTAATTATTGATGAATATATATGGTTTTTCACTTAATATACCAAACATGCCAATTTTATGAGGAAAAATTATACATATCATATTTTTTCTGCTCCTAAAGTAACAAAATGATTTGAGATTTGAAACAGGTATTAAAAAATTAATCATTCAGAATGTTTCATTTTCCCCATATTTCTATTGTATTCCCCACAAAAGATTTTTAACCCACATACTAAAACCTACTCTAATACTTCATTGAACAGCTCTCATAACCAAGAAGGAAACTGTTATGAGAGTATTTCTAAAGCAAAAATTTCTGGTAGCAAGAAAGTGATTTACAGAATGAGAAAACCTTAAAGTAAAATTGGTCTCAGATCTTCTAGTCAGTCCTTAAAATAAATCCTACTTACATTATTTCCCTATAATGGTCATCTTCCCTCTGGTAATTCACCTCCAGGTGAAGGGAAATCCAGCGCTCATTGAGTAGACCACTATATAATTGGAAAACTACTTGTTAAGAAGTTTCCCTGATTTAGTCCCTTCTGGTTATTCTCAACTTTGTCAAGTCAGGTTGATACTTGGGCTACTTATATTAATGTCTGTGAGCACTGATTCCCTTTGAGGGCTTATTGAAACAAACAAAGAAGCTCTTCTATACTTATGGCAACAAGGTGGTATGGTAGACAGAGTGCTAATCTTAGAGTGAAGAAGTCATGAGTTCCAATCCCGTCTGAAATATTAGCTAACTGTGGGGCTGACAGGTCATCTAACATCACTATGCCTTAATTTTATATTTTGTAAAATGAAAGTGTTTAACAGAGTGAGCCCTAGTGTCTGTTCTATACTAAATCTCTGATCCTATGAATTGATATGAAATTACAAGACTGAATATGCATCATATACTTTAAAAAGTGTAAAATTGAATATTTATTCTAAAGCAGATATTATAAATACATACAACTCAGATCAAAACCTGCTGGGCATAGAAAGTTTATTGGAGACATAATAGTCTGTCATCCCAGCAACTCCATGAGATGTGATGAAGTGTGGCATGAGGATAAATATCCACGTATCCTTAGTCAAGTTTACCCTTATGGAAGAAATAAAAGGACTCATGGGATCAAAACTGTAAAATTGGAAGTACCTTTAGGAGAACCATCAAATTTCAAAAAGAGAAAAACTGAAGTCTTGATTGGCTCAGGGAAGCAGTAACTATTGTAAGATGTAAAATTTATAAATGATTATCATAATATAAAATTCAGAGTTTGTTCTATTTTTATGTCTCTTTATAGGACCTTTCCATAGCTGTTTAAGGCATCTTCTCAATGATTTTTGTGATACCAATGAACTGAGATCATATCTAACTTCTAGAGAGGCCTCCTATACTAATTATGAGCTAAAAATCTATCTCTCTGTCCATTTCACCTTTCAATCCATTATCCATATTGCAGGTCTTCAAATATTTGTACAGATCTATTATATACCTCATAAATCTACTCTTCTCTGAGCTCATTTTCCCCATGTCTTTTAATATGCCCCCTTCTTACAAGACATTTCAAGTCATCTCACAATGCTCTTTGCTTGCTTGGGAAAATCACTTAACAGTTCTGTGTTTTATTTATTTTTTTTTTAATGTTTAACAATCACTGCCATACAATTGTGATTTTATCCCCCCCACCTACCCCTCACTCCCCCCCCTCCCTCCCCACGACTGCATACAATTCGGTATAGATTCTACATATACTTTCCTATTGAGCATATTTTCACTATAGTCATGCTATGTAGTCAGACTAAGATAAATGAAAGAAATCATATAACAAATCAGAACATGATACACAAACACATACACATACACAAACATGATCTGCTACAATATGTGAGTGACTTCCATATTTCTCTCTCTGAGTGTGGCAGGCATTTTGCCTTGAGATCCTCCATTGGGATTTTTTTTTTTTTTTTGATAAGAAGTTCTTGTGTTATTACAAAAATCTAAGTCTACCAGAAAAAACTCTCACACACTGTGGTTGTTGCTGTGCATAAAGTTCTCCTGGTTCTGCTCCTTTCACTCAGCATCAGGTCATATAAGTCCGTCCAGGCCTCTCTGAAGTCTTCTTGTTCATCATTTCTTATGGCACAATAGTACTCCATTACATTCATATACCATAATTTATTCAGCCATTCCCCAATTGATGGACATCCCCTTGACTTCCAGTTTTTGGCAACTACATAGAGTGCTGCTATAAATATTTTTGTACATGTGGGACCCTTTCCCATTTTTATGATCTCTTGGGGATATAGTCCTAGTAGCGATATTGCTGGGTCAAAGGGTATGCACATTTTTGTAGCCCTTTGGGCATAGTTCCAAATTGCTCTCCAGAATGGTTGGATGCGTTCGCAGCTCCACCAACAATGAATTAGTGTTCCAACTTTCCCACATCCTCTCCAGCATTTATCATTTTCTTGTTCTGTCATGTTTGCCAATCTTTTAGGTGTGATGTGGTACCTCAGAGTTGTTTTGATTTGCATCTCTCTAACCAATAGTGATTTAGAGCATTTTTTCATATGATTATAGATAGCGTTAACCTCTTCCTCTGAAAATTGCCTGTTCATATCCTTTGACCATTTATCAATTGGGGAATGACTTGTATGATTATACATTTGGATCAGTTCTCTATATATTCTAGAAATGAGGCCTTTATCCCTGAGCTTAGCTGTAAAAATTCTTTCCCAATTTACTACATCCCTCCGGATTTTGGTTGCATTGGGTTTGGTTGTGCAAAAACTTCTCAGTTTAATGTAATCAAAGTTATCCATTTTGCGTTCCATGATGCATTCTATCTCTCCTTTAGTGAAGAATTCTTCCCTTCTCCATAGATCTGATAAATACACTATTCCTTGCTTCTCCAGTTTATTCATGGTATCGATCTTTATACCTAAATCATGTACCCATTTGGACTTTATTCTTGTGTACGGTGTCAGGTATGGGTCTATGCCTAATTTCCGCCACACTGTTATCCAGTTTTCCCAGCAATTTTTGTCAAACAATGAGTTCTTATCCCAGAAGCTGGGGTCCTTGGGTTTATCAAACAGAAGGTTGCTATATTGCTTGCCTACTGCATCTTGAGTGCCAAGTCTATTCCACTTGTCTACCTCTCTGTTTCTTAGCCAATACCAAGTGGTTTTGATAATTGCTGCTTTATAGTAGAGTTTGAGGTCTGGTAGCGCTAGGCCACCTTCCCAAGCATTTCTTTTCATTAGTCCCTTTGATATTCTGGACCTTTTGTTTTTCCAAATGAATTTTGATATTATTTTGTCCAGCTCTAGAAAGTAATTGTCTGATAGATTAATTGGTATGGCACTAAATAAGTATATTAATTTGAGTAGAATTGTCATTTTTATTATATTGGCACGGCCTATCCATGAGCAACTAATGTTTTTCCACTTACTTAAATCTGACTTTATTTGTGCAAAAAGTGTCTTGTAATTGTGTTCATATAATCCCTGGGTTTGTTTTGGCAGGTAGACTCCTAAGTATTTTATACCGTCTACCCTAACTTTAAATGGGATTTCTCTTTCTATCTCTTGCTGTTGGACTTTGTTGCTAATATATAGGAATGCAGAAGATTTGTGTGGGTTTATTTTGTACCCTGCAACTTTGCCAAAGTTCTTTATTAATTCTAGTAATTTTTTACTTGAATCTCTGGGATTCTCTAGGTAAATCATCATATCATCTGCAAAGAGTGATAACTTAGTTTCTTCTTTGGCTATTTTAATTCCTTGGATACCTTTATCTTGTCTAATTGCTACAGCTAACATTTCTAGTACCATATTAAATAATAGTGGTGATAATGGACAAACTTGTTTCACCCCTGATCTTATTGGGAATGCATCTAGCTTATCCCCATTGCATATAATGCTTCCTGAAGGTTTTAGATAGATACTGCTTATTATTTTATGGAAAGTTCCCTTTATTCCTACATTCTCCAATGTTTTTAGTAGGAATGGATGTTGTATTTTGTCAAAAGCTTTTTCTGCATCTATTGAGATAATCATGTGGTTTTTGTTAGCTTTGTTGTTGATGTGATCGATAATGCTAATAGTTTTCCTAATATTGAACCAGCCCTGTAGTCCTGGTATGAATCCTACCTGATCATAATGTATTAATCTCGTGATAAGATGCTGTATTCGTTTTGCAAGAATCTTATTTAAAATTTTTGCATCTATATTCATTAGGGAAATTGGTCTATAATTTTCTTTCTCTGTTTTGTCTCTTCCTGGTTTGGGTATCAAAACCATATTTGTATCATAGAAAGAATTTGGGAGGACTCCTTCTTCCCCAATTTTCAAGAATAGTGTATGTAGTATTGGAATTAACTGTTCTTTAAATGCTTGATAGAATTCACTAGTGAATCCATCTGGCCCTGGAGACTTTTTCCTAGGGAGTTCATTGATGGCTTGTTCAATTTCTTTTTCTGAGATGGGGTTGTTTAAGTATTCAACTTCCTCTTCTATTAATCTGGGCAATTTGTATTTTTTAAAATATTCATCCATCTCGTTTAGATTATCGAATTTGTGGGCATAAAGTTGGGCAAAGTAGTTTCTAATTATTGTTTTAATTTCCTCCTCATTGGAGGTGAGTTCACCCCTTTCATTTTTAATATTAGTAATTTGGTTTTCTTCTTTCTTTTTTTTAATCAGATTGACCAAAGGTTTATCAATTTTATTATTTTTTTCATAAAACCAACTATTGGTTTTATTTATTAATTCAATAGTTTTCTTAATTTCAATTTTATTAATCTCTCCTTTGGTTTTCAGTATTTCTTTTTTTTTTTTTTTTGAATAGTCTGACACTTTTTTTTTATTTTTTTTTTTATTTTATTTAAGTTTTTTTTTTCCCCTATTAATTTTTTTATTTTTTTTAATGTTTAACAATCACTGCCATACCATTGCGATTTTATCCCTCCCCACCCACCCCCCACTACCTCCCTCCCTCCCCACGACTGCATACAATTCTGTGTAGATTCTACATAAACTTTCCTATTGAGTATATTTTCACTATCGTCATGCTGTGTAGTCAGACTAAGATAAATGAAAGAATCCGTATAACAAATCAGAACATGATACACAAACAGATACACATACACAAACATGATCTGCTACATTATGTGAGTGACTTCCATATTTCTCTCTCTGAGTGTGGAAGGCTTTTTGCCTTGAGGTCCACCATTGGGATTTTTTTTTTTTCAGAAGTTCTTGTGTTATTACAAAAATCTAAGTCTACCAGAAAAAACTCTCACACACTGTGGTTGTTGCTGTGCATAAAGTTCTCCTGGTTCTGCTCCTTTCACTCAGCATCAGGTCATATAAGTCCTTCCAGGCCTCTCTGAAGTCTTCTTGTTCATCATTTCTTATGGCACAATAGTACTCCATTACATTCATATACCATAATTTATTCAGCCATTCCCCAATTGATGGACATCCCCTTGACTTCCAGTTTTTGGCAACTACATAGAGTGCTGCTATAAATATTTTTGTACATGTGGGACCCTTTCCCATTTTTATGATCTCTTGGGGATATAGTCCTAGTAGCGATATTGCTGGGTCAAAGGGTATGCACATTTTTGTAGCCCTTTGGGCATAGTTCCAAATTGCTCTCCAGAATGGTTGGATGCACTCACAGCTCCACCAACAATGAATTAGTGTTCCAACTCTCCCACATCCTCTCCAGCATTTATCATTTTCTTGTTCTGTCATGTTTGCCAATCTTATAGGTGTGATGTGGTACCTCAGAGTTGTTTTGATTTGCATCTCTCTAACCAATAGTGATTTAGAGCATTTTTTCATATGATTATAGATAGCTTTAATTTCTTCCTCTGAAAATTGCCTGTTCATATCCTTTGACCATTTATCAATTGGGGAATGACTTGTATGATTATACATTTGGGTCAGTTCTCTATATATTCTAGAAATGAGGCCTTTATCCCCGAGCTTAGCTGTAAAAATTTTTTCCCAATTTACTACATCCCTCCGGATTTTGGTTGCATTGGGTTTGGTTGTGCAAAAACTTCTCAGTTTAATGTAATCAAAGTTATCCATTTTGCATTTCATAATGCATTCTATCTCTTCTTTAGTAAAGAATTCTTCCCTTCTCCATAGACCTGATAAATACACTATTCCTTGCTTCTCCAGTTTATTCATGGTATCAATCTTTATACCTAAATCATGTGCCCATTTGGACTTTATTCTTGTGTACGGTGTCAGGTATGGGTCTATGCCTAATTTCCGCCACACTGTTATCCAGTTTTCCCAGCAATTTTTGTCAAACAATGAGTTCTTATCCCAGAAGCTGGGGTCCTTGGGTTTATCAAACAGAAGGTTGCTATATTCCTTGCCTACTGCATCTTGAGTGCCAAGTCTATTCCACTTGTCTACCTCTCTGTTTCTTAGCCAATACCAAGTGGTTTTGATAATTGCTGCTTTATAGTACAGTTTAAGGTCTGGTAGCGCTAGGCCACCTTCCCAAGCATTTCTTTTCATTAGTCCCTTTGATATTCTGGACCTTTTGTTTTTCCAAATGAATTTTGATATTATTTTATCCAGCTCTAGAAAGTAATTGTCTGATAGTTTAATTGGTATGGCACTAAATAAGTATATTAATTTGGGTAGAATTGCCATTTTTATTATATTAGCACGGCCTACCCATGAACAACTAATGTTTTTCCACTTACTTAAATCTGACTTTATTTGTGCAAAAAGTGTCTTGTAATTGTGTTCATATAATCCCTGGGTTTGTTTTGGCAGGTAGACTCCTAAGTATTTTATACCGTCTACCCTAACTTTAAATGGGATTTCTCTTTCTATCTCTTGCTGTTGGACTTTGTTGCTAATATATAGGAATGCAGAAGATTTGTGTGGGTTTATTTTGTACCCTGCAACTTTGCCAAAGTTGTTTATTAATTCAAGTAATTTTTTACTTGAATCTCTGGGATTCTCTAGGTAAATCATCATATCATCTGCAAAGAGTGATAACTTAGTTTCTTCTTTGGCTATTTTAATTCCTTGGATACCTTTATCTTGTCTAATTGCTACAGCTAACATTTCTAGTACCATATTAAATAATAGTGGTGATAATGGACAAACTTGTTTCACCCCTGATCTTATTGGGAATGCATCTAGCTTATCCCCATTGCATATAATGCTTCCTGAAGGTTTTAGATAGATACTGCTTATTATTTTATGGAAAGTTCCCTTTATTCCTACATTCTCCAATGTTTTTAGTAGGAATGGATGTTGTATTTTGTCAAAAGCTTTTTCTGCATCTATTGAGATAATCATGTGGTTTTTGTTAGCTTTGTTGTTGATGTGATCGATAATGCTAATAGTTTTCCTAATATTGAACCAGCCCTGTAGTCCTGGTATGAATCCTACCTGATCATAATGTATTAATCTCGTGATAAGATGCTGTATTCGTTTTGCAAGAATCTTATTTAAAATTTTTGCATCTATATTCATTAGGGAAATTGGTCTATAATTTTCTTTCTCTGTTTTGTCTCTTCCTGGTTTGGGTATCAAAACCATATTTGTATCATAGAAAGAATTTGGGAGGACTCCTTCTTCCCCAATTTTCAAGAATAGTGTATGTAGTATTGGAATTAACTGTTCTTTAAATGCTTGATAGAATTCACTAGTGAATCCATCTGGCCCTGGAGACTTTTTCCTAGGGAGTTCATTGATGGCTTGTTCAATTTCTTTTTCTGAGATGGGGTTGTTTAAGTATTCAACTTCCTCTTCTATTAATCTGGGCAATTTGTATTTTTTAAAATATTCATCCATCTCGTTTAGATTATCGAATTTGTGGGCATAAAGTTGGGCAAAGTAGTTTCTAATTATTGTTTTAATTTCCTCCTCATTGGAGGTGAGTTCACCCCTTTCATTTTTAATATTAGTAATTTGGTTTTCTTCTTTCTTTTTTTTAATCAGATTGACCAAAGGTTTATCAATTTTATTATTTTTTTCATAAAACCAACTATTGGTTTTATTTATTAATTCAATAGTTTTCTTAATTTCAATTTTATTAATCTCTCCTTTGGTTTTCAGTATTTCTTTTTTTTTTTTTTTTGAATAGTCTGACACTTTTTTTTTATTTTTTTTTTTATTTTATTTAAGTTTTTTTTTTCCCCTATTAATTTTTTTATTTTTTTTAATGTTTAACAATCACTGCCATACCATTGCGATTTTATCCCTCCCCACCCACCCCCCACTACCTCCCTCCCTCCCCACGACTGCATACAATTCTGTGTAGATTCTACATAAACTTTCCTATTGAGTATATTTTCACTATCGTCATGCTGTGTAGTCAGACTAAGATAAATGAAAGAATCCGTATAACAAATCAGAACATGATACACAAACAGATACACATACACAAACATGATCTGCTACATTATGTGAGTGACTTCCATATTTCTCTCTCTGAGTGTGGAAGGCTTTTTGCCTTGAGGTCCACCATTGGGATTTTTTTTTTTTCAGAAGTTCTTGTGTTATTACAAAAATCTAAGTCTACCAGAAAAAACTCTCACACACTGTGGTTGTTGCTGTGCATAAAGTTCTCCTGGTTCTGCTCCTTTCACTCAGCATCAGGTCATATAAGTCCTTCCAGGCCTCTCTGAAGTCTTCTTGTTCATCATTTCTTATGGCACAATAGTACTCCATTACATTCATATACCATAATTTATTCAGCCATTCCCCAATTGATGGACATCCCCTTGACTTCCAGTTTTTGGCAACTACATAGAGTGCTGCTATAAATATTTTTGTACATGTGGGACCCTTTCCCATTTTTATGATCTCTTGGGGATATAGTCCTAGTAGCGATATTGC
The DNA here is from genome assembly GCF_028372415.1 of Notamacropus eugenii. NCBI lineage: Eukaryota > Metazoa > Chordata > Mammalia > Diprotodontia > Macropodidae > Notamacropus > Notamacropus eugenii. Next base: position 246,255,940 of record NC_092877.1, on the reverse strand, counting down.
TGGGTCAAAGGGTATGCACATTTTTGTAGCCCTTTGGGCATAGTTCCAAATTGCTCTCCAGAATGGTTGGATGCACTCACAGCTCCACCAACAATGAATTAGTGTTCCAACTCTCCCACATCCTCTCCAGCATTTATCATTTTCTTGTTCTGTCATGTTTGCCAATCTTATAGGTGTGATGTGGTACCTCAGAGTTGTTTTGATTTGCATCTCTCTAACCAATAGTGATTTAGAGCATTTTTTCATATGATTATAGATAGCTTTAATTTCTTCCTCTGAAAATTGCCTGTTCATATCCTTTGACCATTTATCAATTGGGGAATGACTTGTATGATTATACATTTGGGTCAGTTCTCTATATATTCTAGAAATGAGGCCTTTATCCCCGAGCTTAGCTGTAAAAATTTTTTCCCAATTTACTACATCCCTCCGGATTTTGGTTGCATTGGGTTTGGTTGTGCAAAAACTTCTCAGTTTAATGTAATCAAAGTTATCCATTTTGCATTTCATAATGCATTCTATCTCTTCTTTAGTAAAGAATTCTTCCCTTCTCCATAGACCTGATAAATACACTATTCCTTGCTTCTCCAGTTTATTCATGGTATCAATCTTTATACCTAAATCATGTGCCCATTTGGACTTTATTCTTGTGTACGGTGTCAGGTATGGGTCTATGCCTAATTTCCGCCACACTGTTATCCAGTTTTCCCAGCAATTTTTGTCAAACAATGAGTTCTTATCCCAGAAGCTGGGGTCCTTGGGTTTATCAAACAGAAGGTTGCTATATTCCTTGCCTACTGCATCTTGAGTGCCAAGTCTATTCCACTTGTCTACCTCTCTGTTTCTTAGCCAATACCAAGTGGTTTTGATAATTGCTGCTTTATAGTACAGTTTAAGGTCTGGTAGCGCTAGGCCACCTTCCCAAGCATTTCTTTTCATTAGTCCCTTTGATATTCTGGACCTTTTGTTTTTCCAAATGAATTTTGATATTATTTTATCCAGCTCTAGAAAGTAATTGTCTGATAGTTTAATTGGTATGGCACTAAATAAGTATATTAATTTGGGTAGAATTGCCATTTTTATTATATTAGCACGGCCTACCCATGAACAACTAATGTTTTTCCACTTACTTAAATCTGACTTTATTTGTGCAAAAAGTGTCTTGTAATTGTGTTCATATAGTCCCTGGGTTTGTTTTGGCAGGTAGACTCCTAAGTATTTTATACTGTCTACCCTAACTTTAAATGGGATTTCTCTTTCTATCTCTTGCTGTTGAACTTTGTTGCTAATATATAGGAATGCAGAGGATTTGTGTGGGTTTATTTTGTACCCTGCAACTTTGCCAAAGTTGTTTATTAATTCAAGTAATTTTTTACTTGAATCTCTGGGATTCTCTAGGTAAATCATCATATCATCTGCAAAGAGTGATAACTTAGTTTCTTCTTTGGCTATTCTAATTCCTTGAATATCTTTATCTTGTCTAATTGCTACAGCTAACATTTCTAGTACCATATTGAATAATAGTGGTGATAATGGACAACCTTGTTTCACCCCTGATCTTATTGGGAATGCATCTAGCTTATCCCCATTGCATATAATGCTTGCTGAAGGTTTTAGATAGATACTGCTTATTATTATATGGAAAGTTCCCTTTATTCCTACGTTCTCCAATGTTTTTAGTAGGAATGGATGTTGTATTTTGTCAAAAGCTTTTTCTGCATCTATTGAGATAATCATGTGTTTTTTGTTAGCTTTGTTGTTGATGTGGTCGATAATGCTAATAGTTTTCCTAATATTGAACCAGCCCTGTAGTCCTGGTATGAATCCTACCTGATCATAATGTATTAATCTCGTGATTAGATGCTGTATTCGTTTTGCTAAAATCTTATTTAAAATTTTTGCATCTATATTCATTAGGGAAATTGGTCTATAATTTTCTTTCTCTGTTTTGTCTCTTCCTGGTTTGGGTATCAAAACCATATTTGTATCATAGAAAGAATTTGGGAGGACTCCTTCTTCCCCAATTTTCAAGAATAGTGTATGTAGTATTGGAATTAACTGTTCTTTAAATGTTTGATAGAATTCACTTGTGAATCCATCTGGCCCTGGAGATTTTTTCCTAGGGAGTTCATTGATGGCTTGTTCAATTTCTTTTTCTGAGATGGGGTTGTTTAAGTATTCAACTTCCTCTTCTGTTAATCTGGGCAATTTGTATTTTTTAAAATATTCATCCATCTCGTTTAGATTATCGAATTTGTGGGCATAAAGTTGGGCAAAGTAGTTTCTAATTATTGTTTTAATTTCCTCCTCATTGGAGGTGAGTTCACCCCTTTGATTTTTAATGTTAGTAATTTGGTTTTCTTCTTTCTTTTTTTTGATCAGATTAACCAAAGGTTTATCAATTTTATTAGTTTTTTCATAAAACCAACTATTGGTTTTATTTATTAATTCAATAGTTTTCTTTATTTCAATTTTATTAATCTCTCCTTTGGTTTTCAGTATTTCTAATTTGGTATTTACTTGGGGATTTTCAATTTGTTCTTTTTCTAGCTTTTTCAACTGCAAGCCTAAGTCATTGATCTCCTCTTTGTCTATTTTATTTATGTAAGCATTCAGAGATATAAAACTTCCCCTAATAACTGCTTTTGCAGTGTCCCATAAGTTTTGGTACGTTGTCTCACTATTGTCATTCTCTTGAATGAAGTTGTTGATTGTTTCTATGATTTCTTCTTTAACCCAATCCTTCTTTAGAATTAGATTATTTAGTTTCCAATTGATTTTTGGTTTCTCTTTCCATGGCCTTTTATTACATGTAATTTTTAATGCATTATGATCTGAAAAGGATGCATTGATTATCTCTACCTTTCTGCACTGGATTGTGAGATTTTTATGTCCTAGTACATGGTCAATTTTTGTAAATGTTCCATGTACCGCTGAGAAAAAGGTATATTCCTTTCTATTCCCATTTAATTTTCTCCAAAGATCTATCATATCTACCTTATCCAGAGTTTTATTTACCTCCTTAACCTCTTTCTTGTTTATTTTGAGGTTGGATTTATCGAGTTCAGAGAGGGGGAGGTTGAGGTCCCCCACTAGTATAGTTTTGCTATCAATTTCTTCCTTCAACTCCCCCAACCTCTCCTCTAAGAATCTGGATGCTATACCACTTGGAGCATACATGTTTAGTAATGATATTGCTTCATTGTCTATGGTGCCTTTTAGAAGGATATAGTTTCCATCCTTATCCCTTTTGATTAGATCTATTTCTGCTTTTGCTTTGTCTGAGATTAGGATTGCTACTCCTGCCTTTCTTACATGAGCTGAAGCACAATATATTCTGCTCCATCCTTTGACCTTTATCCTATGTGTATCCCCCCGTTTCAAATGTGTTTCTTGTAAGCAGCATATTGTTGGATTATGGCTTTTAATCCATTCTGCTATCCGTCTCCGTTTTATGGGAGAGTTCATCCCATTCACATTCACAGTTATGATTACAATCTGTGTATTTCCCTCCACCCTCTTTCCCACCGTTTGTGCTTTTAACTATCCCGTCTCCCTTCCCCTCCTCAATAGTATTCACTTTTCTCCCCCTCCTCCTGCAGCCTTCCCCTCCTTCTTTTAGCCCCCCTCCCTTTTAGTCCCCTTTACTCTTATTGCTTCTTTCCTCCCTTTTAGCCACCCTCCCCTTTCTTCCCCCTTCCCCTCCTACTACCTATAGAGCTAGTTAGGATTATCTGCTTAAGGTTATTGTTCCCTCCTTTGAACAAATCAGATGAGAGTACCTCTCAAACAATGCTCATCTCCCTCCCCTCCTTCCCTCTACTGTGGTTTTGTACTTCTTCCTGTGATATAATTTGCCATTTTCTGCTTCCCCCTTTCCACACCTCCTATTACATTCCCTTCTCATACTTAAATCATATTTTTGCCATGACATCATTTACTTTATGCCCGTTCCCTCTACATATATCCCTTTTATCATAATAGCTGCACAGTTCTCAAGATTAACAGGTAGCATCTTCCCTTACAGGGAGGTAAACAGATTGCCCTAATTGAGTTGCAAGTTTTTGTTTTTGTTTTTTCCCCTCTGTTTACCTTTTTATGATTCTCTGGAGACCTGCATTTGAAGATCAAATTGTCTATTGAGTTCTGGTGTTTTGGTCAGGAAGCTCTGGAAATCCCTTATTTCGTTGAATGACTTTCTCCTTGCCTGAAATGTTATGCTGAACTTTGCTGGGTAGTTGATCCTCGGTTGGAGTCCCAACTCCTTTGCCTTACGGAATATTGGGTTCCAATTCTTTCGATCTTTTAATGTAGAAGCTGCAAGGTCCTGTGTGATCCTGACTGTGTGACCTTGATATTTAAATTGTTTCTTTCTGGCTGCTTGTAGTATTTTCTCCTTCACTTGATAGCTCTGGAATTTGGCAACTATATTTCTTGGGGTTTTGAGTTTGGGATCCCTTTCTGATGGGGAACGGTGGATTCTTTCGATGACTATTTTGCCCTCTGAGTCTAGTACTTCTGGGCAGTTTTCCTTGATGATTTCCTGGAAGATATTGTCCAGACTCTTTTCTTCATCATGGGTTTCTGGCAGGCCAATAATTCTTAGATTTTCTCTCCTGGATCTATTTTCCAGGTCAGTTGTTTTTCCAATTAAATATTTTAGATTTTCTTCCATCTTTTCATTCTTTAGATTTTGTTTGACTGACTCTTGTTGCCTCATTGAGTCATTAGTTTCTACTTGCCCAATTCTAATCTTGATCGTATTGTTTTTTTCAGTTAGCTTTCGCATCTCCTTTTCCATCTGGCCAATTTTTCCCTTTAAGGAGCTATTTTCTCCATTTAACTTTTGTACTTCTTTTTCCATTCGACCAATTTTCCCAGTTAGGTTTTGGGTTTCCTTTTCCATCTGATCAATTTTCCCTATTAGGTTCTGAGTTTCCTTTTCCGTTTGATTAACTCTTCCTTTTAGGGAATTATTCTCTCCAGTTAATTTTTGAACTTCCTTTTCCATTTCTTCAATTTTCTTTTTCAGATTGATGTTCTCATCAATGAATTCTTTTTTTATGGTTTTAAAATCATTGGCCAGTTTTTCTTTTATATCCTTCTTCAGACGTTCCAGGTAATCTAGTTGTGCTTGCGAGAAATTCATAGTCCCATCTGAGGTTTCAGATGAAAGTACAGTCTCAGCTCTGACCTCTTTGGTGTTTGTGTTTTGGTCCTTATCCCCATAGAAAGATTCTATGGTTTTTTCACTTTTCGTCTGCTTTTTCCGATTCATGATGTTGGCTGAGTGTTGTAGCTTTTGGTTCTTTCAGTCAGAAGATACAGATCTTTTAAGTTGAGTTGATGTTTGTCTAGGCTAAAAGCAGGCTTTTTTTTTTGTTGTTGTTGTTGTTTCCCAGATCAACCCTGGGTTTAGCTTGATAGGTGTGTGGGAGGTGTGGTCTGGTCTCAGGCTATCTCCTCAGCTGGCCTGAGGCAAAGGCAAGGTCCGGGGGGGGATGGTGATCCCAGCTTCCCTATTGTCTTCCCTTTTCCCCTGGAGGGCTGGGGCACGCCTAGAGGCTAATGCATGTTCCCGCCCCTCCTGGGGCTCGTCTCCGGGCTGAGGCTTGCTTGGGTCTCAGTGCGAATTTTTCTCTGCCCTGGGTCGTCTATCCCTCCAGATAGCCTCCACCACGGTAGGAAGAATCCCCCTTTGCCACCTCTCCAGCCTCTGGTGTTACGAGACCACTCGCCCCTTTCTGCTGCTCCCACTGATCCAGGATCAATCTGGGGAAGAATTTTATGGTTCCCTCACGGTCATCGGGGGGGAGGGGAGAGCACTTACTGATCACTCAGGCATCCCAGCTCCTGGATGTTCAAGTAGTGACCCACTGAAGTCCCGTCTTTAGGCTGAAGATTTCAAAGGCTGTTGCGCTGATATCGTTGGTTCGGCCTGGCTTATCTCCTGCTCCGCTGGTCTCACCCGCCACTCTCGGGCCCCTCGGGTCGCCTCCGCCCTGCCGCACCGACCGCGCTGCGCTGTGCGCCGGGCTCTTACCCCCGCGGAACAGATCCCTCCCGTGGACCTTCCAGTCCAGCCTGGGCTCCGAATCTGTCAAAGTCCGTCTCCCACTGGATTCTACACCTCCAAAGTCTGGTCAGACTCTCCCCCCAGAAATATCCGAAGGAGTTTTTCCAGGAGCTTAGGTGAGTCGTTGCTTTCACTTCGCCATCTTGGCTCCGCCCCCGGTTTTCAGTATTTCTAATTTGGTATTTACTTGGGGATTTTCAATTTGTTCTTTTTCTAGCTTTTTCAACTGCAAGCCTAAGTCATTGATCTCCTCTTTCTCTATTTTATTTATGTAAGCATTCAGAGATATAAAACTTCCCCTAATAACTGCTCTTGCAGTATCCCATAAGTTTTGGTATGTTGTCTCACTATTGTCATTCTCTTGAATGAAATTGTTGATTGTTTCTATGATTTCTTCTTTAACCCAACCATTCTTTAGAATTAGATTATTTAGTTCCAATTGATTTTTGGTTTCTCTTTCCATGGCCTTTTATTACATGTAATTTTTAATGCATTATGATCTGAAAAGGATGCATTGATTATCTCTACCTTTCTGCACTGGATTGTGAGATTTTTATGTCCTAGTACATGGTCAATTTTTGTAAATGTTCCATGTACCGCTGAGAAAAAAAGTATATTCCTTTCTATTCCCATTTAATTTTCTCCAAAGATCTATCATATCTACCTTATCCAGAGTTTTCTTTACCTCCTTAACCTCTTTCTTGTTTATTTTGAGGTTGGATTTATTGAGTTCAGAGAGGGGGAGGTTGAGGTCCCCCACTAGTATAGTTTTGCTATCAATTTCTTCCTTCAACTCCCCCAACCTCTCCTCTAAGAATCTGGATGCTATACCACTTGGAGCATACATGTTTAGTAATGATATTGCTTCATTGTCTATGGTGCCTTTTAGCAGGATATAGTTTCCATCCCTATCCCTTTTGATTAGATCTATTTCTGCTTTTGCTTTGTCTGAGATTAGGATTGCTACTCCTGCCTTTCTTACATGAGCTGAAGCACAATATATTCTGCTCCATCCTTTGACCTTTATCCTATGTGTATCCCCCCATTTCAAATGTGTTTCTTGTAAGCAGCATTTTGTTGGATTATGGCTTTTAATCCATTCTGCTATCCGTCTCCGTTTTATGGGAGAGTTCATTCCATTCACATTCACAGTTATGATTACAATCTGTATATTTCCCTCCAACCTCTTTCCCACCATTTGTGCTTTTAGCTCTCCAGTCTCCCTTCCCCTCCTCAATAGTATTCACTTTTCTCCCCCTCCTCCTGCAGCCTTCCCCTCCTTCTTTTGATGTCCCTCCATTTTAGTCCCCTTTACTCTTAATGCTTCTTTCCTCCCTTTTAGCCACCCTCCCCTTTCTTCCCCCTTCCCCTCCTACTACCTATAGAGCTATTTAGGCTTATCTACTTAAGATTATTGTTCCCTCCTTTGAACAAATCAGATGAGAGTACCTCTCAAGCAATGCTCATCTCCCTCCCCTCCTTCCCTCTACTATAGTTTTGTACTTCTTCCTGTGATATAATTTGCCATTTTCTGCTTCCCCCTTTCCACACCTCCTATTACATTCCCTTCTCATACTTAAATCATATTTTTGACATGACATCATTTACTTTATGCCCGTTCCCTCTACATATATCCCTTTTATCATAATAGCTGCACAGTTCTCAAGATTAACAGGTATCATCTTCCCTTATAGGGAGGTAAACAGTTTGCCCTAATTGAGTAGCAAGTTTTTGTGTTTGTTTTTTCCCCTCTGTTTACCTTTTTATGATTCTCTGGAGACCTGCATTTGAAGATCAAATTGTCTATTGAGTTCTGGTGTTTTGGTCAGGAAGCTCTGGAAATCCCTTATTTCGTTGAATGACTTTCTCCTTGCCTGAAATATTATGCTGAACTTTGCTGGGTAGTTGATCCTTGGTTGAAGTCCCAACTCCTTTGCCTTACGGAATATTGGGTTCCAATTCTTTCGATCTTTTAATGTAGAAGCTGCAAGGTCCTGTGTGATCCTGACTGTGTGTCCTTGATATTTGAATTGTTTCTTTCTGGCTGCTTGTAGTATTTTCTCCTTCACTTGATAGCTCTGGAATTTGGCAACTATATTTCTTGGGGTTTTGAGTTTGGGATCCCTTTCGGGAGGGGAACGGTGGATTCTTTCGATGACTATTTTGCCCTCTGAGTCTAGTACTTCTGGACAGTTTTCCTTGATGATTTCCTGGAAGATATTGTCCAGACTCTTTTCTTCATCATGGGTTTCTGGCAGGCCAATAATTCTTAGATTTTCTCTCCTGGATCTATTTTCCAGGTCAGTTGTTTTTCCAATTAAATATTTTACATTTTCTTCTATCTTTTCATTCTTTAGATTTTGTTTGACTGATTCTTGTTGCCTCATTGAGTCATTAGTTTCTACTTGCCCAATTCTAATCTTCATCATAGTGTTTTCTTCGGTTAGCTTTTCCATCTCCTTTTCCATCTGACCAATTTTTCCCTTTAAGGAGCTATTTTCTCCATTTAATTTTTGTACTTCTTTTTCCATTCGACCAATTTTCCCAGTTAGGTTTTGGGTTTCCTTTTCCATCTGATCAATTTTCCCAATTAGGTTTTGGGTTTCCTTTTCCATTTGATTAGCTCTTCCTTTTAGGGATTTATTCTCTCCAGTTAATTTTTGAACTTCCTTTTCCATTTCTTCAATTTTCTTTTTCAGGGTGATATTCTCATCTGTGAATTCTTTTTTTATGGTTTTAAAATCATTGGCCAGTTTTTCTTTTATATCCTTCTTCAGACGTTCCAGGTAATCTAGTTGTGCTTGCGAGAAATTCATAGTCCCATCTGAGGTTTCAGATGAAAGTACAGTCTCAGCTCTGACCTCTTTGGTGTTTGTGTTTTGGTCCTTATCCCCATAGAAAGATTCTATGGTTTTTTCACTTTTCGTCTGCTTTTTCCGATTCATGATGTTGGCTGAGTGTTGTAGCTTTTGGTTCTTTCAGTCAGAAGATACAGATCTTTTAAGTTGAGTTGATGTTTGTCTAGGCTAAAAGCAGGCTTTTTTTTTTTGTTGTTGTTGTTGTTTCCCAGATCAACCCTGGGTTTAGCTTGATAGGTGTGTGGGAGGTGTGGTCTGGTCTCAGGCTATCTCCTCAGCTGGCCTGAGGCAAAGGCAAGGTCCGGGGGGGGGGGGGGGGGATGGTGATCCCAGCTTCCCTATTGTCTTCCCTTTTCCCCTGGAGGGCTGGGGCACGCCTAGAGGCTAATGCGTGTTCCCGCCCCTCCTGGGGCTCGTCTCCCGGGCTGAGGCTTGCTTGGGTCTCAGTGCGAATTTTTCTCTGCCCTGGGTCGTCTGTCCCTCCAGATAGCCTCCACCACGGTAGGAAGAATCCCCCTTTGCCACCTCTCCAGCCTCTGGTGTTACGAGACCACTCGCCCCTTTCTGCTGCTCCCACTGATCCAGGATCAATCTGGGGAAGAATTTTATGGTTCCCTCACGGTCATCGGGGGGGAGGGGAGAGCACTTACTGATCACTCAGGCATCCCAGCTCCTGGATGTTCAAGTAGTGACCCACTGAAGTCCCGTCTTTAGGCTGAAGATTTCAAAGGCTGTTGCGCTGATATCGTTGGTTCGGCCTGGCTTATCTCCTGCTCCGCTGGTCTCACCCGCCACTCTCGGGCCCCTCGGGTCGCCTCCGCCCTGCCGCACCGACCGCGCTGCGCTGTGCGCCGGGCTCTTACCCCCGCGGAACAGATCCCTCCCGTGGACCTTCCAGTCCAGCCTGGGCTCCGAATCTGTCAAAGTCCGTCTCCCACTGGATTCTACACCTCCAAAGTCTGGTCAGACTCTCCCCCCAGAAATATCCGAAGGAGTTTTTCCAGGAGCTTAGGTGAGTCGTTGCTTTCACTCCGCCATCTTGGCTCCGCCCCCGGTTTTCAGTATTTCTAATTTGGTATTTACTTGGGGATTTTCAATTTGTTCTTTTTCTAGCTTTTTCAACTGCAAGCCTAAGTCATTGATCTCCTCTTTCTCTATTTTATTTATGTAAGCATTCAGAGATATAAAACTTCCCCTAATAACTGCTCTTGCAGTATCCCATAAGTTTTGGTATGTTGTCTCACTATTGTCATTCTCTTGAATGAAATTGTTGATTGTTTCTATGATTTCTTCTTTAACCCAACCATTCTTTAGAATTAGATTATTTAGTTTCCAATTGATTTTTGGTTTCTCTTTCCATGGCCTTTTATTACATGTAATTTTTAATGCATTATGATCTGAAAAGGATGCATTGATTATCTCTACCTTTCTGCACTGGATTGTGAGATTTTTATGTCCTAGTACATGGTCAATTTTTGTAAATGTTCCATGTACCGCTGAGAAAAAAAGTATATTCCTTTCTATTCCCATTTAATTTTCTCCAAAGATCTATCATATCTACCTTATCCAGAGTTTTCTTTACCTCCTTAACCTCTTTCTTGTTTATTTTGAGGTTGGATTTATTGAGTTCAGAGAGGGGGAGGTTGAGGTCCCCCACTAGTATAGTTTTGCTATCAATTTCTTCCTTCAACTCCCCCAACCTCTCCTCTAAGAATCTGGATGCTATACCACTTGGAGCATACATGTTTAGTAATGATATTGCTTCATTGTCTATGGTGCCTTTTAGCAGGATATAGTTTCCATCCCTATCCCTTTTGATTAGATCTATTTCTGCTTTTGCTTTGTCTGAGATTAGGATTGCTACTCCTGCCTTTCTTACATGAGCTGAAGCACAATATATTCTGCTCCATCCTTTGACCTTTATCCTATGTGTATCCCCCCATTTCAAATGTGTTTCTTGTAAGCAGCATTTTGTTGGATTATGGCTTTTAATCCATTCTGCTATCCGTCTCCGTTTTATGGGAGAGTTCATTCCATTCACATTCACAGTTATGATTACAATCTGTATATTTCCCTCCAACCTCTTTCCCACCATTTGTGCTTTTAGCTCTCCAGTCTCCCTTCCCCTCCTCAATAGTATTCACTTTTCTCCCCCTCCTCCTGCAGCCTTCCCCTCCTTCTTTTGATGTCCCTCCATTTTAGTCCCCTTTACTCTTAATGCTTCTTTCCTCCCTTTTAGCCACCCTCCCCTTTCTTCCCCCTTCCCCTCCTACTACCTATAGAGCTATTTAGGCTTATCTACTTAAGATTATTGTTCCCTCCTTTGAACAAATCAGATGAGAGTACCTCTCAAGCAATGCTCATCTCCCTCCCCTCCTTCCCTCTACTATAGTTTTGTACTTCTTCCTGTGATATAATTTGCCATTTTCTGCTTCCCCCTTTCCACACCTCCTATTACATTCCCTTCTCATACTTAAATCATATTTTTGACATGACATCATTTACTTTATGCCCGTTCCCTCTACATATATCCCTTTTATCATAATAGCTGCACAGTTCTCAAGATTAACAGGTATCATCTTCCCTTATAGGGAGGTAAACAGTTTGCCCTAATTGAGTAGCAAGTTTTTGTGTTTGTTTTTTCCCCTCTGTTTACCTTTTTATGATTCTCTGGAGACCTGCATTTGAAGATCAAATTGTCTATTGAGTTCTGGTGTTTTGGTCAGGAAGCTCTGGAAATCCCTTATTTCGTTGAATGACTTTCTCCTTGCCTGAAATATTATGCTGAACTTTGCTGGGTAGTTGATCCTTGGTTGAAGTCCCAACTCCTTTGCCTTACGGAATATTGGGTTCCAATTCTTTCGATCTTTTAATGTAGAAGCTGCAAGGTCCTGTGTGATCCTGACTGTGTGTCCTTGATATTTGAATTGTTTCTTTCTGGCTGCTTGTAGTATTTTCTCCTTCACTTGATAGCTCTGGAATTTGGCAACTATATTTCTTGGGGTTTTGAGTTTGGGATCCCTTTCGGGAGGGGAACGGTGGATTCTTTCGATGACTATTTTGCCCTCTGAGTCTAGTACTTCTGGACAGTTTTCCTTGATGATTTCCTGGAAGATATTGTCCAGACTCTTTTCTTCATCATGGGTTTCTGGCAGGCCAATAATTCTTAGATTTTCTCTCCTGGATCTATTTTCCAGGTCAGTTGTTTTTCCAATTAAATATTTTACATTTTCTTCTATCTTTTCATTCTTTAGATTTTGTTTGACTGATTCTTGTTGCCTCATTGAGTCATTAGTTTCTACTTGCCCAATTCTAATCTTCATCATAGTGTTTTCTTCGGTTAGCTTTTCCATCTCCTTTTCCATCTGACCAATTTTTCCCTTTAAGGAGCTATTTTCTCCATTTAATTTTTGTACTTCTTTTTCCATTCGACCAATTTTCCCAGTTAGGTTTTGGGTTTCCTTTTCCATCTGATCAATTTTCCCAATTAGGTTTTGGGTTTCCTTTTCCATTTGATTAGCTCTTCCTTTTAGGGATTTATTCTCTCCAGTTAATTTTTGAACTTCCTTTTCCATTTCTTCAATTTTCTTTTTCAGGGTGATATTCTCATCTGTGAATTCTTTTTTTATGGTTTTAAAATCATTGGCCAGTTTTTCTTTTATATCCTTCTTCAGACGTTCCAGGTAATCTAGTTGTGCTTGCGAGAAATTCATAGTCCCATCTGAGGTTTCAGATGAAAGTACAGTCTCAGCTCTGACCTCTTTGGTGTTTGTGTTTTGGTCCTTATCCCCATAGAAAGATTCTATGGTTTTTTCACTTTTCGTCTGCTTTTTCCGATTCATGATGTTGGCTGAGTGTTGTAGCTTTTGGTTCTTTCAGTCAGAAGATACAGATCTTTTAAGTTGAGTTGATGTTTGTCTAGGCTAAAAGCAGGCTTTTTTTTTTTGTTGTTGTTGTTGTTTCCCAGATCAACCCTGCTTTTAGCTTGATAGGTGTGTGGGAGGTGTGGTCTGGTCTCAGGCTATCTCCTCAGCTGGCCTGAGGCAAAGGCAAGGTCCGGGGGGGGGGGGGGGGGGGGGATGGTGATCCCAGCTTCCCTATTGTCTTCCCTTTTCCCCTGGAGGGCTGGGGCACGCCTAGAGGCTAATGCGTGTTCCCGCCCCTCCTGGGGCTCGTCTCCCAGGCTGAGGCTTGCTTGGGTCTCAGTGCGAATTTTTCTCTGCCCTGGGTCGTCTGTCCCTCCAGATAGCCTCCACCACGGTAGGAAGAATCCCCCTTTGCCACCTCTCCAGCCTCTGGTGTTACGAGACCACTCGCCCCTTTCTGCTGCTCCCACTGATCCAGGATCAATCTGGGGAAGAATTTTATGGTTCCCTCACGGTCATCGGGGGGGAGGGGAGAGCACTTACTGATCACTCAGGCATCCCAGCTCCTGGATGTTCAAGTAGTGACCCACTGAAGTCCCGTCTTTAGGCTGAAGATTTCAAAGGCTGTTGCGCTGATATCGTTGGTTCGGCCTGGCTTATCTCCTGCTCCGCTGGTCTCACCCGCCACTCTCGGGCCCCTCGGGTCGCCTCCGCCCTGCCGCACCGACCGCGCTGCGCTGTGCGCCGGGCTCTTACCCCCGCGGAACAGATCCCTCCCGTGGACCTTCCAGTCCAGCCTGGGCTCCGAATCTGTCAAAGTCCGTCTCCCACTGGATTCTACACCTCCAAAGTCTGGTCAGACTCTCCCCCCAGAAATATCCGAAGGAGTTTTTCCAGGAGCTTAGGTGAGTCGTTGCTTTCACTCCGCCATCTTGGCTCCGCCCCCGGTTTTCAGTATTTCTAATTTGGTATTTACTTGGGGATTTTCAATTTGTTCTTTTTCTAGCTTTTTCAACTGCAAGCCTAAGTCATTGATCTCCTCTTTCTCTATTTTATTTATGTAAGCATTCAGAGATATAAAACTTCCCCTAATAACTGCTCTTGCAGTATCCCATAAGTTTTGGTATGTTGTCTCACTATTGTCATTCTCTTGAATGAAATTGTTGATTGTTTCTATGATTTCTTCTTTAACCCAACCATTCTTTAGAATTAGATTATTTAGTTTCCAATTGATTTTTGGTTTCTCTTTCCATGGCCTTTTATTACATGTAATTTTTAATGCATTATGATCTGAAAAGGATGCATTGATTATCTCTACCTTTCTGCACTGGATTGTGAGATTTTTATGTCCTAGTACATGGTCAATTTTTGTAAATGTTCCATGTACCGCTGAGAAAAAAAGTATATTCCTTTCTATTCCCATTTAATTTTCTCCAAAGATCTATCATATCTACCTTATCCAGAGTTTTCTTTACCTCCTTAACCTCTTTCTTGTTTATTTTGAGGTTGGATTTATTGAGTTCAGAGAGGGGGAGGTTGAGGTCCCCCACTAGTATAGTTTTGCTATCAATTTCTTCCTTCAACTCCCCCAACCTCTCCTCTAAGAATCTGGATGCTATACCACTTGGAGCATACATGTTTAGTAATGATATTGCTTCATTGTCTATGGTGCCTTTTAGCAGGATATAGTTTCCATCCCTATCCCTTTTGATTAGATCTATTTCTGCTTTTGCTTTGTCTGAGATTAGGATTGCTACTCCTGCCTTTCTTACATGAGCTGAAGCACAATATATTCTGCTCCATCCTTTGACCTTTATCCTATGTGTATCCCCCCATTTCAAATGTGTTTCTTGTAAGCAGCATTTTGTTGGATTATGGCTTTTAATCCATTCTGCTATCCGTCTCCGTTTTATGGGAGAGTTCATTCCATTCACATTCACAGTTATGATTACAATCTGTATATTTCCCTCCAACCTCTTTCCCACCATTTGTGCTTTTAGCTCTCCAGTCTCCCTTCCCCTCCTCAATAGTATTCACTTTTCTCCCCCTCCTCCTGCAGCCTTCCCCTCCTTCTTTTGATGTCCCTCCATTTTAGTCCCCTTTACTCTTAATGCTTCTTTCCTCCCTTTTAGCCACCCTCCCCTTTCTTCCCCCTTCCCCTCCTACTACCTATAGAGCTATTTAGGCTTATCTACTTAAGATTATTGTTCCCTCCTTTGAACAAATCAGATGAGAGTACCTCTCAAGCAATGCTCATCTCCCTCCCCTCCTTCCCTCTACTATAGTTTTGTACTTCTTCCTGTGATATAATTTGCCATTTTCTGCTTCCCCCTTTCCACACCTCCTATTACATTCCCTTCTCATACTTAAATCATATTTTTGACATGACATCATTTACTTTATGCCCGTTCCCTCTACATATATCCCTTTTATCATAATAGCTGCACAGTTCTCAAGATTAACAGGTATCATCTTCCCTTATAGGGAGGTAAACAGTTTGCCCTAATTGAGTAGCAAGTTTTTGTGTTTGTTTTTTCCCCTCTGTTTACCTTTTTATGATTCTCTGGAGACCTGCATTTGAAGATCAAATTGTCTATTGAGTTCTGGTGTTTTGGTCAGGAAGCTCTGGGAATCCCTTATTTCGTTGAATGACTTTCTCCTTGCCTGAAATATTATGCTGAACTTTGCTGGGTAGTTGATCCTTGGTTGAAGTCCCAACTCCTTTGCCTTACGGAATATTGGGTTCCAATTCTTTCGATCTTTTAATGTAGAAGCTGCAAGGTCCTGTGTGATCCTGACTGTGTGTCCTTGATATTTGAATTGTTTCTTTCTGGCTGCTTGTAGTATTTTCTCCTTCACTTGATAGCTCTGGAATTTGGCAACTATATTTCTTGGGGTTTTGAGTTTGGGATCCCTTTCGGGAGGGGAACGGTGGATTCTTTCGATGACTATTTTGCCCTCTGAGTCTAGTACTTCTGGACAGTTTTCCTTGATGATTTCCTGGAAGATATTGTCCAGACTCTTTTCTTCATCATGGGTTTCTGGCAGGCCAATAATTCTTAGATTTTCTCTCCTGGATCTATTTTCCAGGTCAGTTGTTTTTCCAATTAAATATTTTACATTTTCTTCTATCTTTTCATTCTTTAGATTTTGTTTGACTGATTCTTGTTGCCTCATTGAGTCATTAGTTTCTACTTGCCCAATTCTAATCTTCATCATAGTGTTTTCTTCGGTTAGCTTTTCCATCTCCTTTTCCATCTGACCAATTTTTCCCTTTAAGGAGCTATTTTCTCCATTTAATTTTTGTACTTCTTTTTCCATTCGACCAATTTTCCCAGTTAGGTTTTGGGTTTCCTTTTCCATCTGATCAATTTTCCCAATTAGGTTTTGGGTTTCCTTTTCCATTTGATTAGCTCTTCCTTTTAGGGATTTATTCTCTCCAGTTAATTTTCGAACTTCCTTTTCCATTTCTTCAATTTTCTTTTTCAGGGTGATATTCTCATCTGTGAATTCTTTTTTTATGGTTTTAAAATCATTGGCCAGTTTTTCTTTTATATCCTTCTTCAGACGTTCCAGGTAATCTAGTTGTGCTTGCGAGAAATTCATAGTCCCATCTGAGGTTTCAGATGGAAGTACAGTCTCAGCTCTAACCTCTTTGGTGTTTGTGTTTTGGTCCTTATCCCCATAGAAAGATTCTATGGTTTTTTCACTTTTCGTCTGCTTTTTCCGATTCATGATGTTGGCTGAGTGTTGTAGCTTTTGGTTCTTTCAGTCAGAAGGTACAGATCTTTAAGTTGAGCTGATGTGTGTCTAGGCTAAAAGCAGGCTTTTGTTTTTTGTTTCCCCGATCAACCCTGGGGTTAGCTTGTTAGGTATGTGGGAGGGGTGGTCTGTCCCCAGGATATTTCCTCAGCTGACTTGAGGCAAAGGCAAGGTCAGGGTATGGTGATCCCAGCTTCCCTATTGTCTTCCCTTTTCCCCTGGAGGGCTGGGGCATGCCTAGAAGCTAACGCGTGTTCCCGCCCCTCCTTGGTCTCGTCTCCCGGCTCTGAGGCTTGCCTGGGTCTCAGTGTGAATTTTCTCTGCCCTGGGTCGTCTGTCCCTCCAGCCATCTCCGCTACCGTAGGAAGAATCTCCCTTTGCCACTTTTCCAGCCTCTGGTGTTATGAGACCACCCGCCCCCTTCTCCTGTTCCCGCTGATCCAGGATTAATCTGGGGAAGAATTTTATGGTTCCCCCACGGTCATCAGGGGGGAGGAGAGAGCACTTACTGATCACTCTGCCCTCCCAGTTCCTGTAAGTTCAAGTAGTGACCCACCGAAGACCGTCTTCAGGCTGAAGATTTCAAGGGCTGCTGCGCTGATGTCTGGCACTCAGCGGCTCTCACCGGCTCGGCCTGGCTTATCTCCTGCTCCGCTGGTCTCGGCCGCCACTCTCGGGCTCCTCTGGTCCCCTCCGCCCTGCCACGCCGACCGCGCTGCGCTTTGCGCCGGGGTCTTATCCCCGCGGAACAGATCCCTCCCGGGGACCCTCCAGTCCAGCCTGGGCTCCGAATTAGTCAAAGTCCGTCACCCACTGGATTCTACACCTCCAAAGTCTGGTCAGACTCTCCCCCCGGAGATATCCAGAGGAGTTTTTCCAGGAGCTTAGGTGAGTCGTTGCTTTCACTCCGCCATCTTGGCTCCGCCGACCCAGTTCTGTGTTTTATGGTCTCCATATGCAAAATGAGAGGGTTCAGATTGATGGTCTCTACAGACCTTTCAATCCTAGATCCTATAAACTCTTCTGTCTCCTCAGTGAATTCGCCATAAATCTAATTCCTTCCAAACATAAATCACAACACATATTTATATTAAGATGTTATCCCATTTTATTCTTGTAGGACTTGTGTCATGAAGTAATAATTTTGATTTAAAAAAAATGAGACAACAGCTTCAAAGAATTTCTTAGATGTACTCACCAAATCCTAAATAGTTGAACCAGGGTTCAAACTCAGAAGATTTTACCCTAAACAGAGGATCTTACACTATGCAGAATATGTAGAATAGAATATATAAGCACTGTTTGAGATCATTTAATTTTTAAGAATATTTATCAGCTTTTGATTTGAGAGTGTGAAAATAATCTAGCTTTAGGGAAGATTTTTTTTTACTGTTTTTCTTAAAAAATAGTGTCTTTTTTTTAACCTCAACTACAATTGAACAAAGATTATGTCTGACTTAGGCCAAGGTTGTTGCAATTATCTGGGTTATTTTCTATTCAAACTCCTAAAACTGAAAAAAAAAAAAAAAAGTTTTGAGAAGAGAGATATTTACGTTGTAATTTATATTTAAATGAAATTATTCAGAATCACTAAAAAGTTACCTAAATGTTTTCTTTATTGCATTAAAATACAGTCTGCTTCTGTTTTAATGTGGCTGATTTGAATGAAGCTTAGTCATCCATTTATGTTAATGTATGTGAGAGAGAAAAAAAGAGTAAGAGGAAATAAGGGAGACAGAGAGAGAGACAGCGAAACACAGAGACAGAGAGGCAGAGATAGACAGGGGGAGAGAGAAAAAGAGAGAGAGATTGAAATCAAAAGAAGAATGGCTTAGAAAAAGAGGAAGAAATAGGATAATTGTCTCACATAATCAGAATATGCAGGTGTATAAACAGAGGAGTGCACTGAGATGGAAGCAGTCAATACTTGAAATTCACTGTCATCTGAACAGATAAAAGGAAGGAAGAATACAATTTTACATATAGTTGTGTAAGAGAAATTCATATTATGCAACACAAAGTAAAATGGAAAAGTTTTAATATAAAGGTTGCATGGGGTGAAATTCTGGGTATATATGACAAGGAAAACTGACTCTTAAAGAGGGGACTAGAGGAAAAGGGGGAAAAATAAGGAAAAACATAAGAGAAAGGGGTGGAGGGAAATAAATCTTTAAAAATCGTAACAGTGAAAGTAAACAGAATGATCTCACCAATAAAATGAAAGGGGTAGCAGAAAGGATTATATAAACCAGAATCTATCATTACGTTGATTATAAGAAACACACTTGAAACAGAAAAAAATACTCATCAAGTAAAAATGAGGTGATGAATAAGATCTATTGTGCTTCAATTCAGTAAAAAAGGGCAAGGTGAAAATCATGACTGCAGACCAATCAAAAGTAACAATTGATATAATTAAGAGCGCTATACTACAAAAGTACTTTGTTAAAATTGCCATAGTCAATGAATTAATATCAATACTAAACATATGCATCAAATGACATAGTGTCTTCAAAAAAAGGTTAAATGAACAATAGGACATCAACAGTAAAACTGTTCTAAAGGTGAAACCTCAATTTACATCTTTCAGACCTAGATAAATGTAAGCATTTGAAAATAATTTTAGAAGAGTTGCATAGGGTAGACCAGGAAAATATTGAATTAGAATAGATTGGAATACATACATATATATATATATATATATATATATATATATATATATATATATATCAAATATGGCACTTTCACAAAAGTGATCATGTATTGGGACATACAAAATTCACAAACAAATAAAAAGACCAGAAATATTAAACACACTTTTTCTCACTGTAATACAATAAAAAACTATCTTTAATAAAAGAATCTGTGAGGCATTGAATAAAAATTATATGAAAAATAATATATTTCTAAAGAATGAATGGGTCAAGAAAGGAATCATAAAACAATAAATTTTTTAAAGTTATTGACAACAAATAACAAAACATAGCAAAATTTGTAGGATCCAGTTAACATGATACTGAGGAGAAATCAAAATTCTAAATGTTGAGAGAAATGATTATTAATAAGCAATCATTCTGAGAGATTCAAATTTCCCTCTTTCACTTTTATTCTTATTTCAAAACCTCAGTCTCGGAAAGTTGAGCTAGCTGTCTCCTGTATTCAGACCCCATCTAAGTGGGACAGTCATTGTGCCTCAAATTTTGGTGGGAATAAATTATTTGAAAAGTTTACCAAAGACTGAGGTTAAATTAATAAGTAAGTGACATAATCAAAGTTTAGATCCAGCTCCTCATTTTAATATTAAGTCTTTCATTAACTCTAAAACAATCAGAGTTGATTGCTACCCTAGGGAATACCTATGCTTTGAAGGGTGTAAAAACTATGAGCCAATCACATAATTTATTTTGATCAAAGAGACAGACGGTCAAACGACCAATCTTTTATTAAAATTTTGATGCCATTAATAAAAAAAAATAATTAGCCAGCAATTATGTCCCTCAAAACTTTTTAAATTATAACAAAATAGAATAATTTTGCATATTTCTTTCTAATTAGATTCCCTTTATCCTTGGCAATGTCAAATTTCTGAAGGATTACATTTTATCATCTCACTACATAAAAATCTAAATGGTTTAACATTGTTTGGTTCCTTTTTAAATTATATAGTGTTTGTATCAGTAATACAGAAAAAAAGCAAAACACTACATTGAATACAAACCTAAACGATATTAGAAAACCAACAAGTTAAAAAATCCCAACTGAAGATCAAAATAAAAATCCTCAAGATCAAAGGAAACCTCTAAAATTGCAAGGTTTAGTTTAAAATGTTGAAATAATAAATAAAACTGGGAAATGTATTTTTTAAAAATAAAATAGAGAAGCCATTAGTCACAACTAATGAAAAATAAATAAAAGCAATTATTAAAAGTTATTTTGTCCAAATATATGACTGAATGAATAAATGCTAAAATACAACCATACATGGTGGTGGACCTTTGTTTTCAAACAGGACCAATTACTTCAGGCAGTTGATGTCTTGACTTGCAAGTGAATTGAATTTGAGTGAGGCAGAACTGTACAAAACTATCAATCTCACTCTCTTTTCAGAGTCATCAGACACAGGTCAGGATGAGTGAAGTTGATCCCCACTAAAAAAATCAATTGCCCCATTTATCTGTACAATCTTAGGAAGAGAAATTTAAGAAACTGAGGAAACATGAAATGTACTCCTAAAGAGCCTGTGAGAATTTAAAAGAGAAGAAATTTACAAGCCAATTCTACCAAATATTCAAAGAATAATTTATTCCAATAATACATCGCTTTGTGAAAAGAAAATAAAGTGGTTTTAAGACATTCATTCTATGGCACAATATTATCTTGATACACAAACCAGGCAGAGATAAAACAGAAAAAATATTTATACACTAATTGCCCTAATAAATATTGATGCAAAAATTAAATTAAATATGAGAAATGAGATAAGAACAATACAATACAAAGATCATAACATACAAACAAATTGTATTCATATTATGAATTCAAGGCTTATTCAGTTTTTGAACAACTGTGAGTGTAATTGACCATTTTCTTAATAAAACAATCAATGGTTCAATAGATGGTGACAAACCATTTTTTTCTTTAATGCAACACTAAATCCTGGTAAAACAACATTAGAAAGTTTAGGAATAAATAAGTGGTGTTTTCCTTAAAAAAGATAAGTAATATCTTTTAAAATTAATACCCAGCATAATGTGTAAGAGAAACTAATATTAGGAGTGAGGGAATATTTGCATTATCTCCTTTACTATTAATTATTGTACTAAGAATATTAACTACAGGAGAAAGATGAAAAAAAGAAATTAAAGTAATAAGCATAGAGGAGAAAGGAAGGAAGAAAGACAGAAGCAAGGAAGAAATTAAATTATCACTTTTTCCAGTTAATATGAAGGTTTACTTAGAGAATTCTGGTGAGTCAGCTAAAAGAGAAACAATGCCAGCAAAGCTGCAGGACATAAAATATACCTGCACAAATTATCCACATTTTGGTATATTACTAAAAAAAAATGCAACAGGAAGAGATGGAAAGAAAATGTTCATTTAACATAACTGCATATGATATGATATACTTGTGACTGTACCTGTCAACACTAACAGGTAACTAAATAGTAATAGTTTCTTTTTTACCCAATAAACCTTCCCCTCCTACTTTGATTTATTTTTAATTAAATGGACCATCCCTTGAGTAACTTAAAGAAGACTATTTATTGAATGATGGTATCTCATTCAAAGTGAGAATGTTATAAGACCTTATCCTGAAAGGGCCAGGGTCTCACATTACATCCTGGACCATCTCCAGTTATCTGGATGAATATCAGGCCACTGGACTCAGATGGCTCAGGAGATGAAAATGAGGTTGGTGGCCTTGAACAGCCCTCCCTCACTTAAATCAAAGTGAATTACAAGTCATGTCATCATCTTGATGTCATGGTACTCTTTGAAAAAACAAAACAACAAATCTAGTGATCCTAGACACCAGGTAATTAATTCACTATTTGGTAAAAAGTGTTTAGAAAACTTCAAAATAACACAGCAAAGCATAAATATAGCCCAGTACTTTCACATGATATACTAGGACAAGCTGCAAATGGGTATGCAATTTAAACACAAAGGATGACATAATAAGAAAATTAGAAGAGCATAAAATAAATTACCTTTTAAAAATATGAACTGGATAGAATTCATGACCAAATAAGTGATAGAAAGCTATAGAGAGGAAAAATGGAAAAAATATTTGCATTAAATTGAAAGATTTTGTAAGAACAAAATCATTGCAAGTAAAAATTAGAAGAGAAGCAAATTATTGAGGAAAATATTTGAAATTAATTCCTCACATAAAGATCTTATTTCTAATCAACATAGGGAACTGTATTAAATTTATATGAATAAAAAACCTTTCCTCAGCTGATTAATGCTAACAAAATAATTATCAATAGGTAGCTTTCAGAGGATTACTTTCATTTATTACATGAAAAAGTGCTCTAAGTTATTAACAATTAGATAAATGCAAATTAGAACTACTCTGAAGTATCATTTAACACTTATCTGATTGGTTGCTGATTTTTAAAAATGAGAAATGCTGGAGGGCCTGTGGGAAAATAGATTCTTCAATTCACTGTTGGTGGATCTGTGAACAGATCTAACCATTTTGGAAATTAATTTGGATCTATGATCAAATAGTGGTAAAAAAGCCATAACATTTGTTATAGTAAGGGCACTGCTGACCAATATGAACACACACACACACACAAACATACACACACACATAGACACAAAAAAAAATATGTAGAAGCTTTTTTTTTTTTTGCTTGCACAAAATAGTAAACTGAGGAGATAGTCATCAATTGGGGAACTGTTGTACAAGTCATAATTCACAAATATGAATGTATACTATTGTGTTGTAAGGCATTATCAAAGAGATGATTTCAAGAGAAAAAAAAAAACACTAATAAGATCTAGTTAAGCTGAGATAGAGTGAATTGAACATTACCAGGAGAACAATTTATACAATAAAACTTTTGAAAGAAAAATGAACTCTGAAATATTTAAGAATTCTGATCAACACAAAGAAAAACTATAATTCCAACAGAAAAAGATAGTTGCTGTCCTACACCGAATGGAGAAATAATGGACTCAGAGTCCAGAATAAAGTTTATATTATTACTTTTTTTCCTTTTCATTTTTTTGGGCAATAATATTGTGGAAATTTGTTTTGTATGACTATACATATTTGTAAAGAGCTTTGTTTTTCTTTCCTTCTCAATGTGACAGGACAAAGAGGACTTGAGAAAGAATTTAAAATTGAAAATAAAATTAAATCAAGCTTAAAATCCATATATATTACTGTAGTGGAAAGAGAACTCTATAAGAAAATCAGACTTGGAAGGATGAAAAGATCCAAAGAATAAAATTTAAAAAAAATCTCCCACTTCAAACTCTACTAAACTATTCAAAGAAAAAAAAGTGGAGGAATTCCCTAATGAGAGTAGTGCCAAAAAATCCACTGACCAAATAAACTTTCATATATTTAAGGAAAATAATTTTTTTTTCTGTTTCATATTTTCACTTGTAATTAATTTGTCCCATGTTTACTTTACCTGTTTTCTATCATTCTTTTTTTTTTCTCCTATCCTTTGCTTTATGGTGACTGTGAAGCTTTGGAAATAATCTTCCAGCTAACAACAGGCAAGGCTTTTATCTTTTTTATTTGCTGAAAATGAATAATGAATATAATGAATAGTAACCAATTCAATTAAGTGGAATTGTGTGTGTATGTATGTGTGTGCATATTTTCTATTATCTACAAAGGGAAATCGATAAGCACAGAGTAAGAAACACAATAAAGATATTTACTCTTTATGAGCAGCAGCAGCACGATTGCCATAATACTTAAAGTTGGAACTTCATGAAGAAAGTTTTTTAAAACACTTTTTTTTAGTATTTTAGTGTTAGGCCTAGCATTTACAAACAAATTTAGAGACAAAACGATGAGCTAAAGCATGAGAAAAATTTCTCAAGTGAACTAATTTCATGCAAATGTAGTATATGTGTGCCATATGCATAGTTTTTGTATTGCATATTTTGATCATCTGGGTAATTTCTCTCTTTTTTTTTTTATTAACTCATCTTGTAGCAAGATGTCCGCTCTCACTAAAACCCTCTCTACCTGTTGCTATGTATTTGGTGTCTTCTCTTTCCTTATATGTTTGAGAATCAGTCTTTCAGTAGATTCAAAATTGTGTCAGTTGAAGAACTGACTTTCTCAAATTAAGTCAGCGATTACTAATTAAGTACCTACTCTGTGTCAGGAAATGTGTTAAGCACTAGGGATACAACGGAAGGCAAAAGCAGTTTGTGCTCTCAATGAGCTCACAATCTAATGATGAAGATGACATGCAAAAAGCAAGAAAAGCATCTACAACCATTATATATACAGGACAAATTTCAATGTGAATATATATATATATATATATATATATATATATATATATATATATATATATATATACTCATTTCAATGTGAAAATCTATCTTACCCTACAGGAAAGTAGATGGAGTGGGAAAAATAAGGTGGGGTTTATTATAGAAGTGAGGGCAATTGGAAGGAAGAGGTAATCAGAAGCAAACAATTTTGAGTAAGGGCAGAGTGGAAGGAGAGAATAGGATAAATTGGTATTTGGATAGGAGGGATGGAAATATAATTAGTCTCTCATAACATTACTCTTATGGAAGTGATTTGCATGAATATACATGTACAACATATATTGAATTGCTTGCGTTCTCAATTTGGGTGTACGGGGAGAGAGAATAGGAGAGAATTTGGAACTCAAAGTTTAAAAGTAACTGTTAAAAATTATTTTTACATGTAACTGGGAAATAATATATACAGTTAATGAGCGATAGAAACCTATATTTCCCTATGAGAGAATAGGAAAGAAGGCAACAAGAGAAGGTTTGGGGGGTATGATAAAAGGAAAGCAAGATTGGGTGAAGAGACAAAACCTAAAAATAATGTCTATTGCCCAGACTTGCCCAAGAATTATCATTATAAATGAAAGGAGGTAAAATGAAAATCGCATTGAATTAGAAGATATGGGATCTCAATTCAAACCCAAAGACTATTAGTTACTCTTTATCTTCCCTTGAGCAATGACATTTTATTTCAGTTAAATAATCTCTATTTTGTCCTCTGGGGGGAGGGGTGATGAGAAAAGTTCACTAGATGACTGCTAAGGTACCTTTCAACTTAAAAATCTATTAGCCTGTGACAGAAATTCAAGCTACCTAGGTAAATAAATGGGGAATGTATGTATGAGAAAAGATAAAAGTAAATAAAGAATATG
Source organism: Notamacropus eugenii (assembly GCF_028372415.1). NCBI lineage: Eukaryota > Metazoa > Chordata > Mammalia > Diprotodontia > Macropodidae > Notamacropus > Notamacropus eugenii. The sequence goes on along the minus strand of NC_092877.1, from coordinate 246,230,478 downwards.
AAAATAAAATTAAAAAAAGATTGGGTTGCTTAAGAGTATGTTATTCAGCAAGGCAAAATCTTGGATTACAAACAAGGATCAACTTCCCAGCAAAACTAACCATAATTTCTTTGTGGAGGAGATTGAAATTCAATTAAATAGGGGACTTCCATGTAAAAAGAGGTTTTGAAAAATTGATTTTAAAATACAGAACTAAAGGTAGGCATCAAAAGCTAAACAGGAAAAAAAATCAACAACAAAATGTTATTCAATGGGCTTAACCTGTTAACATACCTCCATGAGAAAATAATACTTGAAATCCCTGAGAATTTTATCTTTATTATGGCATTTAGAAGTGGTATTCACAGTCAGAGGGTATGGCAATAAGTAAGGGGGGAAGTTATATTGTGAGGAGGAAAACAGGAGGCAGAATAAGGTAAATTACTTCAAATGAAATGATGGAAATACCTATTACCATAGAAGGAAAGAAGGAAGGTAGATGAGCATTGTTTCAACCTTACTCTCATTGAACTTAGTTCAATAACATACACAATCAACTGAGTATAGAGATTTCTCTTCCCTTATAGGAAGCAGGAAGTCGAATAGGTAGAAGGAAGAGAAGAAGTAATAGGGGAAAAGGGAAAGATAAAGGAGGAGGGCTCTTAGAAGGGAGGGCTGACTGAGAGAAACTGTGGTCAGGGGCAAAACAGTGGTGAGGAGGGAAAGGGGGAAAAGGGAAAGAAACCCATAAGTGGGAAAAATAAGGTGGAGAAAAATACATAATTAGCAATCACAATGTGAATGTGAATGGGATGAGCTATCCTATAAAATGGAGATGGGTATTTAGAGAAATATTTATGAAGGAGAATGGAAAAATTTATTACCAAACAAGCGATAGTGAACAGTATAATATGCAAAGTTGATAATTTTGATTACATCAAATGGAATTTTTTTTTGTAAGAACAAAGCCAATGCAAACAAAAGTATAAGAGAAGAAGAAATTTGGAAAATATTCTTCACAGAAAGTATCTCTGATAAAGATTTCATTTGTACAGTACATAGGGAACTGTGTCAAAGTTAAAAGAACACCAGTCATTTTCCAATAGGGTATTGGTCAAAGGATATGAACAGGAAGTTTTTAGATGAAGAAATTCCAGCTCTCTCTAGTCATACTGGAAAATGCTCTACATCACTATTTATTAGAGAAATGCAAATTAAAACAACTCTGAGGTATCACATCACACCTATCTGATTGACTAACATGACAAACAGGAAAATGATAAATGTGATATTTGGAAAAATTTGAAAACGTCTTGTTGGTAGAACTGTGAACTGATCCAACTATTTAGGAGAGCAATTTGGAACTAAGTCCAAAGGGGTATAAATCTGTGCACTCCTTTTGACTCGGCAATACCACCTTTAGGTCTGTATCCCAAAGAGAACATAAAAACAGGGAAAAGGATTTACATGGACAAAAAAATAATATTTATAGCAGCTTATTGTGGTAGTCAAGAATTAGAAATCGAGGAGATGCCCATCAATTTTGGAACAGCTGAACAAGTTGTAACATATAGATATAATGGGATACTATTTTTCCATAAGAAATAGTGAAAAGACAGACTTCAAAAAACCTGAAATTACTTTTTGAATTGATGATGAGAGAAGTGAGTAGAACTAAGAGAACTTTGTGTAGAGTAATAGCAACATAGCACAGTAACCAACTTTGATAACCTTAGCTTTTCTTAGCAATATAAGTATTCATGACAATTTCAAAAGGCTTGTGATGGTAAATGCTATCCACATTCAGGTAAAGAACTATGCAATGTGAATACAGATTAAAGTATACTATTCTCTCTCTCTCTCCCTCCCTCTCTCTCTGTTTCTCTTTCAGTCTTCTCATGTTTTCCTTTTATTCTAAATCTTCTTTACATGATTAAATATGTGGTTATATGTGTAATATGATTTTATACGCAAAACTCATATCAGATTGCAGTTCAGCTTGGAGAGGGGTAGATAATTTAGAACTCAAAATTTTATAAAACTATTAAGAACTAAAAATAAATAAATTAATAATTTAAAAAGGAATTGAAGAATATTATGTGAACAAGCTTTTTTCTTTTCAATAGCACATTATTGTACCAATTTTATAAAATAAGAATAGTTAACTAAACCCTTAGTTTAAGGGAAAATATACTTTAACATCATGGCAAAAGACTTGAGATCAAAATTCTGTTCTCTCACCTTCTTCCTGTGTGACTTTGGCAAAGTCATTTCATCACTCTGAGATTCTATTTCATCAGTTCTAAAATGTAGATTTTGAGCTAAAAGACTGCTAAGTTTAATCACTCAATCAGTCTACAAATATTTATTAAATCTTCATTATGTTGCAAACACTGTACTAAGTGCTGAGGAGATTAAGAAGATTAAACCATGATATATGTGCTAAAGGTACTTGCATTCTAACAGAAGAGGTTCCTTCCAGCTCTAAATCTATAAATGATGAATTCGGACATTTTGCCCTATCAATACACTCCTGGGAAAATGAATGATAAAACCACTATATTTCTGATTGTGATTCACTATTGTCTCCAAAAGATAAGACAGAGATTTACTTTGTTTTGATACAAATGCACATAGCCCAAGTTATAACGTTTTGATTTCCCAGTGCTATGAACAACCAAGAGCCTAATTCTAATGGTGAATGACAATTAATTAGATAAATCAGTCTTAAGTACTTTCATTAGAGAAAGGATCTCCTGCCTGTAGTGACAACCACAAGTCATCAAAATACTGGTAGAAGCAACTGACCAAGGACCAATAAGATAGGAGGTGTCCATGCAGCTTCAGAGAAAATCATTAATGCAGCTAGGAAAGTAAAAATATTTAACTACAGAGTAAAAATTAAGGAAATTGGTTACTGGGTTATCTAAGTACACCTCAGTAATAGAAAGTTTTCAAAAACCCATTAAATACTCTGGTAGCCAGCATTTATATATTATCATATTCCCTATCTTATGCCCAAATTCCAAATCATATTTGGGACAATCTCATTCCCCTATAGGTTTTTTTTTTTCCAGAACATAAAGGATATTTTTATAAGCGGAAGATATGGAACTACACTACTCACTGTTAGTCATTATACCATCTATACCATATAGTGGGCAAAGTATAGGTTATATTCCCTTAACTAGTTAATTAATTAGTGATGCAACAATCTGTTGCTCTTGCTAAAATATAGAAAACAATAACAACAACAACAAAATCTAGGTATTAGTGAACAGACTTCTGCTGCAGGTGCATTAAGACCTCCATTTACAGTTGACAAAACTGAGGCAGACAGGGATGAAGGGACTTTCTCAGGGCTATCTAGTTAGTGTCTGAGGCCAGATTTCAACTCAAGTGTTTGTGCCTCTAAGCTTAGTGTTCTATAAACTATGCCACCTGCGTGTCTCCTTTTTTAGTTGAATTATCAAAATCCAAAAGAGTATACAGTGTTACTAAGGTTAGATGCCTGCTGTCAACGGCTAGCAGTGATTACACTTTAAGGCTGTGTTGTTCAGCACTTTTGTTTATATCTTGGGTGAAGGAATACATAACAAATTAGTTATTTTAAATATTTTGTTGTAGGAATTAAAACAGTGTTGCTGAAACTTTTGCCAGCCACCAAAATCCTGGTAGGTTCAACCAAGGTAGAATGACTTCAAATATGATTCTGCTACAGATTCATATAAGTGATGTGATCCCTAACAATTCCTTACTTTACTTCAATGAATTCTCACAAGATTTTCTGAGTGTCATGGAATAAATTATGGATAAGTCACTTAGCTGCTGAATTGGCTTTATTCCTTTGGATATCAATGGCTTTTCAGTTTGATGACTCAATATATACTGCTAGGCTGGGTCAAGAAAGTCATTTGGCTACAGATCTGGCTTCATAATAAGGTCTGTTGCTGGAATGGACCAAGCAGGTTACTTTGCTGCTGAATAGTTGTTTCCAGATAAGGCCAGGCCAATCAATGTGCCACTTGACTGGATGGGTCATTCTATTGAAATCTTTGGACTGGATTCTGATGGACAGGTGAAGTCCTCAGGGCTTTAGGCATTTGGCAATGAACATGGTAAAACATGAGTAGATTCATAACAGGTGATTTTCTTATGTCTCAATATGGTAGATATGAGTGGAAGTCATTTAGAAATAAGCTGTTTGTGTACAGTAATAATATCATCTGATTAATATAAAAGCTAAAATTAACATCGAAATAGAAGAAATGAGAAAGATGAAATAATACTCACTGTGAGAATTGCAATTTCTTCCAATTGGATTGTTTAAATGATCTGTCGAGTTTTGAGGAAAAAAGAATGGATAAAATTAAACATATTATAATTATTAATATATCTTAGAAAAATTAAACCAGTTTAAACTAATGAACACAACTAGAAGGTATAAAAATCTTAAAGCCAAGGTAGGTAACAAATATTGGTCACTTTTCTGAATGAAGAAATCTGTCAATCAAAAGCAATGCCAAATTAATATGCAAATTTTTTGTTACACATTACAAAGATGATGTGGGTGGGTGGGATAAGTATTTAATTGCCTTCTTTTTGTTGGTCACTTTGTTCATTGCTCTACAAATATTTTATTTGGTCTTTGAAATATTTTTGGGGTAAGTGCTAATATGATTCTCATTTTACCAATAAGGAACCTGAGGTAAACAGAGTTAAAGTGACTTCACAGGGTCATACAGGTAGTAAGTGTCTGTTGCTGACATGATATGAAGAAGTTTCTTAAAATAATAGCAATAATTACATTCCCACAGCTAGTTTCAGAACCTAGAAAAGCTACCATTAGAGCCACAGTAATGAAAACTTATATAACTGGCTGAAGAAAATTTCAGATCTGTCATAGGAACTAGTTGTCATTTGGTTTTCTCTGCCTGCTAAGTGTCCCAAATATTTTTGGTATGAATTCATCAAGAAGTTGAAATTTATTTTACTTTTTACCAGAACCCTTGACTTAAGTTCAGCTCCTCCCCTTTCGTCACGCTCTTAAAATGCTTTTGTGGAACTCTATGATCTTTACTACCTTAAGATTCAGTGATCAGCAGTCAAAGATAGTGTTGTGACATTTTGTCCCCACCAACTTATGGCAGCAAGTATTTTCAGGGCTCTATTTGTGCTCAGTTCAGAAAATGAGTGATTTAGGGTTCATTCAGTCTTTTCAAGATAAGGCAAGTTGAATAAATAAATTGGAAAAAAAAATCCACTGCTGCAACATTCTATGAAACTATTCACTTAGTGAACACTGACTCACTCAGGTTTTCTTGACTTCAAGACCAGCAGTCTATTTATGGCACTACCTAGCTTCTAGAAGAATGTGAACTCACAATTAAATGCACAGAAAGAGAAAAACACAATATTATGCGCCCAGTCAAACACAGATCCTAATGCTATAGGTTGAAGTCTATCTAAACCCCTCCCTACTGGAGTTATCTTTTTTAATGCAAAGATTAATAAGAGGTCAAAACTGTGTCACTTCTGTCAGAGCCTGTCAATACTGTTACCATCCATAGTTAGTGGCAGTAGAACTTGGCTGAAAAATGAGGTTTACCAGACAGAAGCAGAGAAGCAATGAATTATCGTTCCTCTCCACAAATGCCTTTACCTTCTTTAATTCTCATTCTCTACATACTTCCTAGATTGAGGTTAACACCCATGATGAAAAACTTCTCCTTGATATGTGGTTAGACAAATTCTTCATAAGCTTCTGGAGTTTAAATTGAATATATCTTCTGACTAGCCATGTACAGATGCCTGGACCAAACAGCTACACTAGCATCCCTTGACATTGCATAAAGTTCCATTCTTTTCTCTGATATAGTGATACAAATAGTTAAAAAGAAGTTGGCAGGTAGTTCTCATTGGCTCAATTGTAAAGTGCAGTTTAATGAAATCATTAAATTTTTTAATTGGATCAAATTTAATTGTCACTTTATAGAAGGATGTATCACATTGGTGAACTGAAGCTTCTAATGAAGAAAATGACCCATTTTAAATATAGTTAAAATTATTGTCCTACATGGCTTGCTTAGAAAAACTAGGCATGTGTACTTTAAAGGAGAGATTTAGAGGGACCTGAAAGCTGTCCTCAATTTTTAAAGATTGACACATGGATGAAATATTAGTCATGTGACTGGGATAGACAAAGTAGGAGCAACTATTTGAAATTGTAGAGAAGCAGATATCAGTTCAATGTCAGGAAAAAAAAATTCCTGCAATGTATGGCATACAAAAGTAGAATGTTTTCCCTCAAGTAACAGTAGGTTCTCCATACATGTAGTTATTAAATAGAGGGTGGATGGTCATTAACCAAGTAAGCTTCATGAGGAATTTGTTACGTATGGATGTGACCTGCAGAATTTCAAAGAGAGAGAAAAACTTAACTGTCTTTTGCTATTAACTCTAATTATGTTTTAATGTATGAGAATGGAAGTCCAGTTATAACGTTATTCTGCTCCAAATGCAGAATAATTCTTTAGTTTGTTGGCTTTTTTGAAACCCTCTAGCTAAGTATACATGTAAGTGTGTTCACATATGTGTATATATGAACACACATATGCATGATTGTAGGTATAAATACACATGTTGAGTTTGTGCATATTGGTGTTATATATTTATACTTATATACATATGTATGAAATTTAAGAAATTGAAATTAGTATAATAAGCTGCAAATAGCAAGAAGTATATTGTGTATGAAATCAATAACTTTTATTCTACATACCTTTTACATTTTTACTCACTTCTGAACATCTTTCATTACTTTTCTTTCTTTAAAAATATATGATATATTGATGTGCTTTTCTTTCTTTTTTACATTTCTTTTACTACTCACTAACTTCCATATAAAGCTTTCAATGTTAAAAAAATCTTTTCCTTACCCATGCTTTTTCCCCCTCACAGTACAATGACCTGGTTAGAACATCATTCAGTCAAAAAACATTTATTAAGTGCCTACTATGGGCAAGCTGTTGTATCATGTCAGTCCGCTTTTCTCTAGTCTCTATGTGCAACCATTCTAAACTATAACTAATCTCTCTCTCTCTCTCTTTCTCTCTCTCTGGTCCTTTTTTCTTCTCATTATGTGATCACTTTAGGCATGATGTGTGAGTCAAGTGATCATTTTTTTCCCTTTTGTGAATAGTTTAAGCATTGTTTTCAATTTCATAATATAAAGGTTAACTCTCAAGCAGGCATATAAAACAACTAGAAACTGAGTCATAAGAATTCAAGCTTATAACAATAAAATCAAAACTATTTTATATTAAAAATAAAGAGGACATATCTTTGTCTGCCAAGTTTAGAACTTCTTGCCAAGGGGAGATGAGAATAAAATATATAACTTTATTCTACTCATAAAAAGAAATGCAAATTCCCACAACAATTAAGGAGAGGAAATAACAAAGTAAAAATGTCATTTTCTTTTATTTAGATCTCCTGTCTTTGGGTTTTAAATATTTCGTATTTCCTATGTCTTCTCAATAAGGTAAACACAGATTCACTTAATTCATGCTTTTAAGTGATGAGGATCAAAATTCAGTCTCTTCATTCTTAAAGCAAACTCTATTTCATTTTGTCCATTAATTTACCCCAGTTGAAGACACAAAGATTGTTTCCTTTTTCTCTTATTAAGGAAAAATCTGAATAAAGATATATTTCTTTTATTTTTTTCTCAGTTTTTTTTATGTCTTTTTGTCAAATCATGTTTTTTTAATGACACTCATTGAATAGGACTTTATATTCCCTATCGGGTAAGATGAAAAATAGTAGAAATATTATACTAAAAGACGCAAAATACAATCTTTCTCTAGTGGAGTGTTGAGATTCTTTACAAGCTTGATATTGTCAATACTTTCTGTTAATGGATATGATGAGCACTGAAAACTTAAACATATTCGAACGATCTCAGTAAACCCTCCAGCAGGTATATAACACGGCTTGAAATTGAGTCATATAAATTCCCCAAGTATATTTTCATGGGAAGTTTAGAAAGGGCATTTTTTGGTGTGTCAAATTGCTGGTGGCAATCTTGTGATGAGATAGAAGAGAACATTAACTCTCAAGCTTCATTTGATTCTGAAAAAAAACACAAAAATTAGTCGTTTGGTGTTTTAAACCAATAATGTGATCATGCTTTATTTAGAACCCATTGCATTGTGTTATTTGCTTGAGGTTTTGAGAATTTAAATGTCATCTTGTAATTCTTAATTAACTTTAAGGAAAAACACCGTATAACTATTGAAATCTATAGACTGATTACTTATGTACTCCATCATTTCAGATTCCTACGTATGATTTCTTTATTTCCCATCTTCTCTTATTGCCTGCTCCATAAGTAATTCAAGTGCAGTTATAATGAGTATTGGATAAATTAAACTATATCATTATTGACAGTTGTATTAGTATTTATAGTAGTGGCAGTAGTCTCGTCATCATCGTTGTTGTTGTTGTTGTTGTTGTTGTTGTTGTTGTAGTTGTAGTTAATTTCTCTCATGAATGCATATGTCAATAGATAATGTTTTATACCTAAGGATCAAAATGTACTTCAAATAATTGATTAAAAAAACAATTTGAGGAGCACATTAAAGTGTTCAATAAATCTTTATTTTACTTGTCAATTTATAAGTTCCACAGAACCATATTATAATATTCCAAATGAAAATTTACAGGAAAATTCTCTGTTGTGCAATAGTGATAGATTTTTTCCTTCCTTTCTTCCTTCTTTGCTCACTTCTTTCCTTCCTTCCTTCTTTCCTTCTCTCATTCCTTCCTTCCTTACTATTGTTTTTCCTTTCTTTTGACTTTTTTCCTTCCTGTCCCTCTTGTCTTTTCCTTTCCTTTTAAAATTAAGTATTGTTGGGAGACAGAGTCAAGACGGCAGAGTAAAGGCAGGGAGTTGTTTGATCTCTCCCCCAAACCTGTTCAAATGTCTGTAAAAATAACTAAAAAATTGTGGAGCAGCAGGACCCACAAATTGATAGAGTGAAACAAATTCCCCAACCAAAGTGATATAGAATGTGGACAGCAAAAGGTGATTGCCCTGACCTGGGAAAAGAGTTCAGATCAATTATGGCCACACTTGTAGTGGTGGGGCTCCCCAGAAAATCTGAAGCATGCTTCAGGGGCCTGAATCAATGATAATTATGGTGGTTTATAGACTTCTGAAACCATAAGCACCAAAGGCAACTTAGAAGGTCAGTAGGAAAGGTCTGTTCCTTCGGGATGTAAACAGCTAATCAGAGGGGGATTGTAGAGATCTCTTTTCTGGCAATAAGTCATGTTTCTCTTACTGTCCCCATGCTTGGGTCTGGGTCACATTCCTGGGTGGTGGTCCTGGGTAAGGAGGAGTACTAGCAGGGGGGAGCTTGAGGCAACGTTAGAGAGGGAATCCTTCTTAAAATTCCAAAGCAGAAAAGAGTGCTTGTGGTCACTCACAAACAAGAAAAAAGGCCAGGAAAGGAGTAAACACCTCTCCTTTGATCATACCACCCTGGAAGAATTGAAAATTTTCAGGACCCTAGAAATATCTCTGAAAACAACTACACAAAACACCTGTAGATTGAGACAGTACATCCTTCATACTGGAAGGAGAGTCCTACCTTAAACAGGTAAAAAGTTTGCTGAACAAATAGCATAAAACCCAGACTTTATCACCTTATTTGGTGACAAAGAAGATCAAAACTTGCAGTCAAAAGAAGACAACTATAGCGAGCCCGTACTGATGGAGTCCGTAATATGAGGTACTTGAGACTTGTATTAGCATAAAGGCTGACGTTCTCAGGAAATTCCACAAGTGATATGCAAAGACAAGATCGTCCTGACCCTGAATGAGTATCCCGAGGTTATTATGCAGAAAGAAGTAAAATATGGATGTAAAAGATGCAAACTAAAAATGTTTTCATGGAAATAACTTTGCTTACTTGCTAAAGAGAGTATGTTATCTTGACACTCAGATCAATAAATCAGTCATATACCAGTTATGTACAAATGGCACAGGCATGCCTAGCCTATTCTGCTGTTATCTCTTTCTTTTCTATAGCCATCGCACCTATGATTTTCAAGTTGTTGGCAGTTGGCTCCCTGAACAGGGACATGAACAGAATTTGGAGCAGCGACCCCGACTGATCGTGCCCACAGAATTTGGAAAGCCTAAGGGATTTTGGTGTATAACTAGGCTCTCTGGGGGAATTATTTTCCTATCATGATCTCTTCTCAGTTGTTGGATTCTTCTTTTCATTGCCTACATATGAGTTCTGGCTCCATGTGTCTGTGTGATTAATACAGCCAACTCTACTGCAGCAGAACTGTTATCTCTTTCTTTCCCCCTCTTCCCCATCTCTGAGTGCTGCAGTATCAGGGAGGAGAATGGGAGAGAGAAAAAGAGAAAAAAAAAAAACATTATTTAGTTTATATGATCAGTAAAGGCAGTTTCATATCAGAAATAGAAAGAAAGTATGTCCAGTTTTAAAGAGGCTTTATTCAAAGCCCACTAGGAGTACAACATGGATATGAAGTTTAAGGAAGGCATAAAAGTTTTAGAAATTGTTGGAAAGCTGGGGGTAAAATTCTGTCTCTCTTTCTACCTTCTAACCCTGGCCAGGTTGTGAAGGTGGGGAAAAGATAATAAAAAATCGGGAAAAATTTTCCCCTCACATCAGAGAGGCAGACTGACTAGCATTTTAATTATTTCATGCCTCAGCTATAAGAGAAAAGTTTTTATTTGATTGGAAATAACCAGACGGGAGTTATTCTGGTCTTATTTTAAGTGAAACATGTCATTCCTAATTAAATGTTTAAGACATGTCAGAATCTGTTATATTATTCGGCATTAAGGCAAATTGAAGAAATGCCACAAGTTACTCAGAGGGAATGTGATCCTGTACTGTTGACAGGTGAAGTTTTTATCTAGAAAGGAAACATCAAGGGGACAATTCTAGACTCAATCTAGGATGGGATCCTCATGGTCAGTTTCCTTGTTGTGTTCTTTTAAAAAGGAATGTTTCGGGGGGGAGAGCCAAGATGACAGAGTAGATGGACACACATATGCTAGCTCCAAACCCATCACCCATAAAATATCTCTAAAAAAGAACTTCCAACAAATTCTGGAGCAGCAGAAGCCACAGAACAACAGAACAGACGAGATTTCTGTTCCAAGGAACCTGAAAACCTCTCGCAAAAGGTCGTTGCGCTGAGGACTCAGAGCCCAGCCCTACCTTGGCTGTGCAGCGCCAAGAGGAGAGGATCTGAGCAAGGAGCAGATCCGAGTGGGCTTCAGGGACGAGATCTCCAGGGGCCGCGTGGGTCCCTCTTCCCACAGATGACAAGAGTTGGTGAGAGGGTCTCTTTGGCAGGTCGAGAGGGGAGTGGGGTGCTCCCATAACTCAGGCAACCTCGGGAGGCAGCAGCAGAGGTGGGAGCAGAACCGGGGCTCCCAGAGCAGGCAGGAGCCAGGATCCATTGCTGAAAGTCTCTGCATAAACCCCCTGGGGGAACTGAGCCTCAGAGGCAGCCCTGACCCCACCTGGGCACCTGAACTTAATCTCACACTGAATACCAGCCCCGACTCGGCCTAAAGCCCTGAGGCTGGGAAGCAGCATTTGAATCTCAGACCCCAAGTGCTGGCTGGGAGGATCTGAAGACAAAGTGGGTGTGAAGAGAACATTCAGAAGTCACTGGCTGGAAAAATGCCCAGAAAAGGGAAAAAAAAATAAGACTATAGAAGGCTACTTTCTTGGTGAACAGATAATTTCTCCCTTCTTTTCTGATGCAGAAGAACAATGCTTACCATCAGGGAAAGACACAGAAGTCAAGGCTTCTGTATCCCAGCCCACTCAATGGGCTCAGGCCATGGAAGAGCTCAAAAAGGATTTTAAAAATCAAGTTAGAGAGGTGGAGGAAAAACTGGGAAGACAAATGAGAGATACGCAAGCAAAGCATGAAAAACAATTAAACACCCTGCTAAAGGAGACCCCAAAAAATGCTGAAGAAAATAACACCTTGAAAAATAGGCTAACTCAACAGGCAAAAGAGTTTCAAAAAGCCAGTGAGGAGAAGAATGCTTTCAAAAGCAGAATCAGCCAAATGGAAAAGGAGCTTCAAAAGCTCACTGAAGAAAATAGATCTTTCAAAATTAGAATGGAACAGATGTAGGCTGATGACTTTATGAGAAACCAAGAAATCCCAAAACAAAACCAAAAGAATGAAAAAATGGAAGATAATGTGAAATATCTCATTGGAAAAACAACTGACCTGGAAAATAGATCCAGGAGAGACAATTTAAAAATTATGGGCCTACCTGAAAGCCATGATAAAAAACAGAGCCTAGACATCATCTTTCATGAAATTATCAAGGAAAACTGCCCTGAGATTCTAGAACCAGAGGGCAAAATAAGTATTCAAGGAATCCACAGATCACCGCCTGAAAGAGATTCAAAAAGAGAAACTCCTAGGAACATTGTGGCCAAATTTCAGAGTTCCCAGGTTAAGGAGAAAATATTGCAAGTAGCTAGAAATAAACAATTCAAGTATTGTGGAAATACAATCAGGATAACACAAGATCTAGCAGCTTCTACATTAAGGTATCGAAGGGCATGGAATAGGATATTCCAGAAGTCAAAGGAACTAGGAATTAAACCAAGAATCACCTACCCAGCAAAACTGAGTATAATACTTCAGGGGAAAAATTGGTATGTCAATGAAATCGAGGACTTTCAAGCATTCTTGATGAGAAGGCCAGAACTGAAAAGAAAATTTGACTTTCAAACACAAGAATGAAGAGAAGCATGAAAAGGTAAACAGCAAAGAGAAGTCATAAGAGACTTGCAAAAGATGAACTGTTTACATTCCTACATGAAAAGACAGTGTTTGTAACTCTTGCAACTATTCAGTATCTGGGTACTGGGTGGGATTACACATACACACATGTACACGCACACACACATAGAAACAGAGTGCACAGAGTGAATTGAAGAGGATGGGATCATATCTTAAAAAATGAAATCAAGCAGTGAGAGAGAAATATATTGGGAGGAGAAAGGGAGAAATGGAATGGGGCAAATTATCTCTCATAAAAGAGGCAAGCAAAAGACTTATTAGTGGAGGGATAAAGAGGGGAGGTGAGAGAAAAACATGAAGTTTACTCTCATCACATTCCACTAAAGGAAGGAATAAAATGCACACTCATTTTGGTATGAAAACCTATCTTACAATACAGGAAAGTGGGGGAGAAGGGGATAAGCAGGGTGGGGGGGATGATGGAAGGGAGGGCTTGGGGAGGAGGCAGCAATTTGAGGTTCACACTCATGGGGAGGGGCAGGATCAAAAGAGAGAATAGAAATAATGGGGGGCAGGATAGGATGGAAGGAAATATAGTTAGTCTTATACAACACGATTATTATGGAAGTCATTTGCAAAACTACACAGATTTGGCCTATGTTGAATTGCTTGCCTTCCAAAGGGAAGGGGTGGGGAGGGAGGGAAGAAAAGAAATCGGAACTGAAAGTTTTAGGAACAACTGTCGAGTACTGTTCTTGCCACTAGGAAATAATAAATACAGATAAAGAGGTATAGAAAGTTATTTGACCCTACAGGACAAAAGAGACGATGGAGACAAGGGCAGAGAGGAATGATAGAAGAGAGAGCAGATTGGTGATAGGGGAAATAGAATGCTTGGTGTTTTGGGGTGGGGGGAGGATGCAAAAGGAGAGAAAATGTGGAACCCAAAACGAATGTTAAAAGTTAAATAAATAGATAATTTTTTTAGAAAAAGATAAAAAGAAATGTTTCCCACCCGACTATTCCTGAGTCTGGCTAAAACACAGATACTGCATGATTGGAGAATTTCACTTTTATTTGAATTCAAACAGAGTCAAGGATGTTTTATGCTGTCATATTTGATATGTCATATGTCCCTATTTTTTCCTTCTATAGCAAAATTCTATGATCATAGAAAGTGACCAACAAAACATGTGAAACCTTTTGTGTAATCTTACTGGGAAATCTAATATCATTTTTATCTGAAAGTAAAACATGTTCAGAAATTTTTGTACATTACTTAAAACTCACCTTAAGATGACCCCATTGTTTAAAATGATTTTAAAAGCAGTAGTGTTTTTCTGTAATCAGTCTCTTACTGATACCAATGCAAGATTCCCTTGCACCCTTTTGACTAAAGCACTTTGTGGTATCTAGGAATTCTGTAATAACTAAGAACTTGGTTTGTTGTAATACTTTGGGAATTCATATTACTTAAGGACATTTTTATAAGAACTCAGCTTGAAGGAACTTAAATTTGAAAGCTTTGTTTTTGTTTCAAAGTGAAAAGGGAACTATCATTTTAAACGGCTTTAACTAATGTTCTATTTAAAACTTTTAGGACTCTCTTAACATCAGGATAAATTTTCAACTGTTTTAAAAGAAAAAGAAATATTTTTAGATGACATGTCTTTCAAAGAAAAGGGGGGTAAGACCTACCAAATTTCCTTTTGAAGATAATGTATTGCTAAATTAATATGTAGTGATCTATAAAGCAGAAAAGATCTTGCTGTTTTACTCTGAATTTGTAGTCATTCCATGGCCTAAGCAACAGTTAAAATTAGTGTTTGAACTTATCAATAACTTAATTTCTAAAATTTCTCTTTTAGAGTGAATATAATCAGAAAAGGATAATCAGTCTTGTGAAACAACAATGAAAGTCTATTTAGTTGTGACATTCAAGTTAGAAATCTCTTGTTTAAGACAATACTGCTGTGCTAGTGAAGAGTAATAACTTGTGAGCTATCTTTTATATGGTAGAAATACAAAGGAAAGTGAAACAGTCTGAATAATGAGTTCAAGAGGTTTGAAAAGGTAAATAAAGTTTGACTGAAAATATGAAAAGCAGATAAGAAGGTGTGGATAAGTGGGGGTCATCCAAGCCCCTCTTATCTCCAGATAGTTGCTCTGGATACCGTTGTACCAGTGTTAGGTGGTTTAAGTATGTTGGGAAAATGTGAGGAAGTATTTTCAGAGAACAGAAGAATGATGTAACTTGACCTGATAATTAGTAGCCCAATCAAACTTGAGATGGCCCTACCTAAAGGATACCAACCCATATTTAACCCCTTCTGTTCATTTATTGTCCTTTTTTTGCTTAAACTCCTTGCCAAATTTGTCTCCTCCAGGTTTAGTGCCCTCTACCTGCAGATGACAGCTCAAGTTGCATAACATCCTCACCTATCACCCTCTTGACCTGGCGTTGCACTAGTAACCGATCCAACCTCTCTAATGTCGGAATCCCTCAGGGAAGGTACAGATCTATGTCCAGTCTCAGCATGAAGGAGTTTCCTAAGCCAAGACCTTCATCCTTTACCCCAAAATATCTTGGTTCCTCTCTGTCTAAAATGGGGAATGAGGAGGAGCCTGGGTGCATGTAGTTGTCCCCAGTTCCAATTCTAAAATCTCATTTCTCTTTAAAAGCCTTGTCAAACTACATCAATTTTTTGTCAAAATTAGCACAGACCTACATGGACTAAACTTATTATCAAAGAAAAAAGAGGGAGATACAGAGATCCAGTACTGATGGATTCTGGAATGTGAAGTACCTGAGACTTGTACTAGCGTAAAGACTGACGTTCTCAGGAAATCCTACAACTGATAAGCAAGGACAAAACCATACTGAACCTGAATGTGCTTCCCCTGAGGTTAATACACAGAAGAAATTAAGATATGGATGTAAAAGATGTAAACTAAAAATGTTCTCATGGGAATAACCTTGCTTGCTTGAGAGAGTATATAATCTTGACCCTCAGATCAATAAATCAGTCATGTACCAGTAATGTACAGAAGGTACAGGCTCGCCTAGTCTCCACTGCTGTTATCCCTTCCTTTTCTATAACCGCTGCACTTCCTATCCACCAGTCCTGGCAGACAAAAAAGCCAAACCTCCAGTGTCTGAAGACTCCCAGAAACATATGAATTGGTCTTAGGCCATGGAAGTGCTCACATCGATTTTGAAAATCAAGCAAGAGAGGTAGAACAAAAGGTGAGAAGAGAAATAAAAGTGACACAAGAAAATCATAATAAACAAGTCAAAAACCTGTTAAAGAAGATCAAAAAATGCTGAAGGAAAAAAATCTTGAAAATAGTCTTACCCAAAAGGCAAAAGAAGTCCAAAAAGTCAATGAGCAGAAGCATGACTTAAAAAGCTATATTGGCCAAATGGAAAAAGAGGGCCAAAAGCTCACTGGAAAAAAAAATATTCTTTAAAAATCAGAATGGATCCAATGCAAGTTAATGACTTTATGAAAATTCAAGAAAGTATAAAACACAACCAAACGAATGGAAAAATAGACAGCAATGTGAAGTATCTCATTGGTAACAAAAAAAAAAAAAAAACTGACCAGCAAAAGAGATTCAGGAGAAAATTAATAAATTATTGGTCAACCTGAAAATCATGGTCAACAAAAAAAGAGCCCAAACATCATCTTTCTAGAAATTATGAAGGAAAATTTCTCTGATATTCGAGAACCAGAGGGTTAAATAGAAGTTGAAAGAATCCACTGATCACCTCATGCATGAGATCCAAAAAAAAAAAAAAAAAACCTCTTAAAAATAATGTAGCCAAATTCCAGAGCTCCCAGGTAAAGCAGAAAACATCATAAGTGGCCAGAGAGAAGCAATTCAAATACTGAGGAAACACAAAGAGGACAACACAAGATTTAGCAGTTTCTATTTTCAGGGATCAGAGTACTTGGTATATGATATTCCAGAGGTCAAAGGAGCTAGGATTAAAACAAAGAATCGCTTAACCAGCAAAACTGAGTATACCCTTTCAGGTGAAAAAAATGAAATTCAATGAAATAAAGGACTTTCACGTTTTCTTGATGGAAAAGCCAGAGCTGAATTGAAAATTTGTCTTTCAAATACAAGAATCAACTGATGTGGTGGCGGAGGCAAAATAGTGGAGTAAAGCATGAACTTTCTGGAGAGCTTCCAGCAAGCCTGGTCTAATGCCTGTAAAAAATGTCTCTAAACAAATTCTGGAGTAGCAGAACCCACAACTTGACAAAGTGAAACAATTCTCCAGCCCAAGACAGCCTGGAAGGTCACTGGGAAGTGTCTATCTTGCCATGCAGGGGGAAGGACACAGTCCAACGTGGACCATGCTGGCATAGAGGGGATCTGAGCTGTCCTTTAGGAGACTGAATGTCTCACACCTGTGGCAGTTTCCAGATTTCATGACCGGAAAATGCTGACTAAATTGTAAGGTCAGTGGAAAAAGCCTGTGGGACAAGTGCAGGAGAATGAAATGGTTCATTCCCAGTCCCAGGGTGGCAGAGGGGGGGGAAGGTTGGAGGAAACCACACCAGCCACAGAAGCAGCCATGGAAGCTACAGCCATGTTTCTGGAGCTCTAGGCCCACAGATTGTGGGGGTATCAAGCAGCTGACAGTACACACCCCTAACCCCAATGAAAGTAAAGAACTCCCTTGGAAAAGAGATCACAAGTCAAATAAATGACTAGGTAAATGGGCAAAACTGGCAAAAGAAACAGACTATAGAGTCTTAATTTGGTGACAAGGAAGATCAAAGTAGACAAACAGAAGGAAATAACATCAAAGACCCTCCATCTAAAACCTCCAAGAAATATATGAATTGGCCTCAGGCCATGGAAGAGCTCAAAAAGAATTTTGAAAATAAAGTAAGAGAAGTGGAGAAAAAATTGGGAAGAGAAAGGTGGGTGATGTAAGAAAATCATGAAAAACGTGTCAACATCTTGCTAAAGGAGACCTAAAAAATGCTGAGGAAAATAACACTTAAAAAAATAGACTAATTCAAATGCAGAAAAGATCCCAAAATACCAATGAGGAGAAGAATGCCCTCAAAAGCAAAATTGGTCAGATAAAAATAAAAATTCAAAAGCTTATTAAAGAAAATTACTTAAAGTTTATAAGGGAGAAAATGGAAGCTAAGGACTTTACGAAAAATCAAGAAATTATAAATCAAAACCAAAGGGCTAAAAAAAATAGCAGAAAATGTGAAATACCTCACTGGAAAAGCAATTGACCTGGCAAATAGATCCAGGAGGCACAATTTAAAAATTATTGGACTACCTAAAACCATGATCAAAACAAGAGCCTAGACATCACTTTCACAAATTTATCAAGGAAAATTACCCTGATATTCTACAAACTGAAGACAAAATAAATTTTGGAAGAATACACCAATCTCCTAAAAGAGATCCCAAAAGAAAAACTCCTAGGAACATCATAGCCAAATTCCAGAGTTCCCAGGTCTAGGAGAAAATATTGCAAGCAGCCAAAAAGACCAAACTAGAGTATTCTGGACACGTAATCAGGATAACACAAGATTTAGCAGCTTCTGCATTAAGGGATTGAAGGGCATGGAATATGATATTCTAAAAGCCAAAGAAGCTAGGAATAAAACCAAGAACTACCTACTCAGTAAGACTGAGAATAATACTTCAGGGGGGAAAATGGTCATTCAGTGAAATAGAAGACTTTCAGGCATTTTTGATGAAAAGACCAGAGCTGACTAGAAAATTTGACTTTCAAATAGAAGAATCAAGAGAAGCATGAAAAGGTAAACAGAAAAGAGAAATCATAAGGGATTTACTGAAGTTGAACTGTTTACATTTCTACCTGGAAGGATTACATCTGTAACTCTTGAGATTTTTCTCAGTATTTGCGTAGTTTGAGGGATTATATAAATACAGACAGAGTGCACAGGATGAATTGAATGGAAAGGGATGATATCTAAAAAAATAAAATTAATAGGAGAGAGAGGAATATATTGGAAGGAGAAAGAGAGAAATGCAATAGGGCACATTATCTTTCAAAAAAGAGGCAATAAAAAGCTTTATTCAATGGAGGGGAAAAGGGGGGAGGTGAGAAAGAAAATGTGAAGCTTACTCTTACCAAATTTGACTTAAGGAGGGAATAACATGCACACTCAATTTGGTATGGAAATCTTTCTTACAGTACAGGAAAGTAGGGGATAAGAGAGGTGTGGGAGACATGATAGAAGGGAGGGCAAATGGGGGAGGGAATACTTAGAAGTAAACACTTTTGTGGAGGGACAAGATCAAAAGTGAGAATAAAATAAAAGGAAGGCAGAATAGGATTGAGGGAAATACAGTTAGTCTTTCACAACATGATTTTTATGGAAGTCTTTTGCATAACTATACATGTATAACTTATATTGAATTGCTTGCCTTCTAAGTGAAGATGGATGGGAAAGGAGAAAGGGAGAGAAAATAGAACTCACAGTTTTAAAAACAAATGTTAAAAATTGTTTTTTACAATTTTGAAACTGGAAAATAAGAACTACAGATAATTTTGCAACTGGGTAGTAAGAAATACAGATACTAGGGTATGCCATCATGGAGACGGAGGAGGAAAGGAGGTGGAAAAAATCTAAGATTTATGAAAGTGATCATAGAAAACTGAAAACAAATTAAAATTTTAAAAAATGTACAAAAATAAAGTAAAAATATTTATGATCTAGAAAAAAATACATATTCATTTGGAAAAATTAAAAAAATCAGGGAAAAAAGAAGGAAGTAATAAGGAATGGATAGCATTTTCTGTTCTTTTTCATAGTATTTTATTTTTTACAATTACATGTCAAGACAATTTTTAGCATTAATTTAATAAGATTTTTAATTTCAATTTTATCTTCCTCCTTCCTTTGCTCCCCTTTTCTTTTCCTAAAATTACAGCCAATTTAATAGAGATTATACATGTGCTTTCATACAAAACATATTTTTATATTACTCACAGTTGTGCTAGAAGAAAGAAATAAAAACAGAACACCAAAAAAGAATGCAGTAAGCAAAAAAGTGTGTTTCAGTCTTCATTTAGAGTCCATCAATTCTTTATCTGAATATCGATAGCGTTTCCCTTCCTGAGTCCTTCATGCTCGTCTTATGTCATTGTGTTGCTGAGAAGGACTGAGTCATTCATGGTTGGTTATCACACGATGTAGTTGATACTATGTACTTTTGTTCCTGTTTCTATTCATTTCACCTTACATCAGCTCATACAATCCCTTCCATGTTGCTGTGGTTGTTTTTTTTTTTTTTCTGAAATCTGACTGTTCATGATTTTTTATTGTACCATAGTATTCTATTACATTCACACAGCTTGTTCAGCTATTCCTCAGTTTATGTGCATGCTCTAAATTTCCAATATTTTGTTACCACATAAAGGGGCACTATACATGTTTTTTCCATGTAGGTCCTTTTCCCTTTTTATGAAATCTTTGGGAAACAGACCGCAGAGTAGTATTACTAGATGAAAGGGTATGAACGATTTGATTGCCCTTCGGAAAAATAGTTCAAATTGCTCTCCAGAATGTTTAGATCAATTCATAACTCCACCAAGAGTTCATCAGTTTCCTAATTTTCCCACATACAATTTAACATTTATTGTTTTCTTTTTTGCCACATTATTTAATTTGTATTTCTCTAATTGAATATACCTATTGATAGCTTTGATTTCTTCATCTGAAAATTGCCTGTTCATGTCTTTTGACCATTGATACATGGGGGCATGCCTTGTATTCTTATAAATTTGACTCAATTCTCTATACATTTGAGAGAAAAGAAAAGACCTGTATTAGGGACACTATGATGATTTTTCCCCAGCTTTCTGCTTTGCTACTAATCCTGGTTGCAGTAGTTTTGTTTGTACAAAACGGTTTTTAAAAATTTAATAAAACAAAAGTCATTACTTTATATTTCATAGGACTCCCTATCACGTTTGCTCGTGAACCTTTGACTCACTTAATTTCTCCTTTAAGCATTTGTATTCTACCCCTTGGAGTACATACACACACATGCACACATATGTATATGTATATATATGCATATATATGTGTATATATATATATATGATATTATGCCTATATTAATTTGATCTATTTTTGTTTTTACTTTTTCTGAGATCAAGACTGCTACCATTTCATTTTTTTAAATTTGAACTGAAACATAATAGATTCTGCTTCATCTCCTTACCTTTACTCTGTGTGTGCATCTCTGTTTCAACTCTGTTTCTTGTAAGCAACATATTATAGAAGTCTTGTTTTAAATCCACTCTGCTCTCTACTTCCATTTTATGCAAAAATTCATTTCATTTATATTTAGAATTATTATTGGTAACTATGTGTTTCTTTCCCTCCTATTTTTTCTGTTGTTTGTACTCTCTGTCTTTCACCCTTTCTGTCCTTGAGTGTGTTGTTCTTCTATCTACTGTCTCCTCTGGTCTGCTCTCTCTGTTGTCAGTCAGCCCTCCCACGTACTTTACCACATCCCCCATCTTCCCAAATTTCTATATTCATTTGACTCTGTATATTATTTCCTCTTTGAATCAATACTGATAAGAGTAGGGTACAAGTGATGTCCATAGTCACCCTCCCATTTTTTTCCTCTACCTTAATAGGTTTTTCATGCCTTTTCATATAAAATATTTTACCCCATTCTACCTCTCCTTTCCGTCTTTACTCAGTGTACAACACATTCTCATACTTTACTTTTCATTTATGTCATTTCCTGAAATTCACCTTATACCCATACTCACAGTACATGGATATACCTTCTAACTGAAATATTAGTGACACACTGACTTTTTTCTGTTAGTTGAAAATATCATCTTACCTTATAGGAATGCAAAGAGTTCAGCTGCATTGAATTCCCTATGTTTTCCTTTCCCTTTTTAACTTTTTAGGCTTCTCTTTAGTCTTGATATTAGAGATCATAACTTTCTTTTAGTTACTGCCTTTTTATTCTGCTTTTATCCTTGAAAGATTGAAATCCTTATATTTTATTGAATGGGAATTTTTTTTTCCTTTTAGCATTATGCTTAATTTAGCTGTGTAGGTGAGTAGTTGATTCTTTATTGTAGTCCTTTGCCTCCTAGAATGTCATGTTTCATTAGCTCTGATCCTTTAATATTGCAGCTGTTAACTTCTGTATAATCCTGATTCTGGCTCCCTGATATGTGAATTGCTTCTTTCTGGACACTTACAGCCCTTTTTCCTTGACCTGATGAATGTGTAATTTGACTATAATGTCCCTTGGACTTTTATTTGGGATATCTTTCCTGAAGTAATTGGTGGATTCTTTCAATGCCTATTTTATTCCCTGGTTCCAGTATGTCAGGGCAATTTTCCTTGATAATTACTTGAAAGATATTGTCTGAGGTCCGCCTTTTGATTACTGCTTTGAGTAGTCCAATGAGCCTGACATTGTCTCTCCTGCATCTATTTTCCAGTTCAGGTAATTTTCATTTTTTTTTTTACATTTTCTTGCATTTTTTTTTCATTCTTCTGACATTGTTTCATTTTTGATGCCTCATAGAGTCATCAGTTTCTACTTGCCCAATTCGATCTTAGAAGGAGTTATTTTCCTTAGCTTTTATACTTCCTTTTCCATTTGGCCAATTCTACTTTATAGGCATCTTTTCCTAAGCTGTTGACTGTTTTT
Source organism: Notamacropus eugenii (assembly GCF_028372415.1). Lineage (NCBI taxonomy): Eukaryota > Metazoa > Chordata > Mammalia > Diprotodontia > Macropodidae > Notamacropus > Notamacropus eugenii. The sequence goes on along the minus strand of NC_092877.1, from coordinate 246,207,960 downwards.
TGCATAATTCCCTTTCATCAGTTTTTCCTCAGTTTTCTTCTATATCTTTCATATGATTTTCAACACCCTTGCGAGTTCATCTATGAATTATTTCTGAACCTGAAACCACTTCCCATTTCTCTTTGGTATTTTACCCATAGTTATTTTGTTTTTGTTTTTTGAATTGTTATCCTCTTCTGAATTTGTTTCTGTCTTCCCTGTCATTATAGTAACTTTCTATGTTCAGATTATTTCACCCATCTTTTTGAGCCTTTTTTCCTTTCTCTTAAATTTGATCTCTGCTTCTGGGGTAGCAGGAGTACTACCTCAGACTTCTTGTGCCAGAGGCTACAGGCCCTGCCTATTTACTTGGTGTTGGACTGACATTCTCATGGGTCCCACATAGTACTGTACTATCTGTTGCTGTGTTGAAGGGTGAGGGTTACCTGGTGCTACTGCAGGATGTGAGGGTCTGGCAGTTTAGCTAGTGCTGAGCTGAGATGCTACTGTTTGTGACTCATGTGTGCTGAGGACTGCGGGGTGTTTTAACATTTCCCTTGGGCTTCGCTGAAGTATTTGAAAGTCTGAATGCTTGTTAACTGCTTGCCTAGAGCTATGCTTAGGTATGTGAGAGGTCCTGGTATTGGCATTTGTCTGCTCCATGCTACTGAGGCTCAGGATCATCCAGTGGTTTCCAGAGGTTGGACTTGCTTCCAACTTGCTGGGATGCTTCCTCTCTTGGAATACATTCCTTTATTTTCCTGAGTGAGACAGAACATTCTTTCATATCTCCCATGTTCCCTGGGGTAACATGTTTTGTTTTCCAGTTCTGCTATTCCAACATTTGTTTTAAGGTGCTATTTTACGATTGTTTGGAGGTGAATGTGGGAACTACAGTGATTTAATGCTTATTCCAACATCATGGCTCCTAGAATTTGGAGGATAACATTTTCAAACATGAACATATAATTTAAAGCAACAGTCTTCAAACTAATCTAGTATTGATTAAAAATAGAGAGGCAGATCAATAGAACACTAGAGACCAAGGAGAAAGGAATAATGCAAATCAGTAACCCAGTTTTCAATTAACCAGAAAACATCAATTACTTACATAAGGGAAGTCTTTCATTGATTAAAAAAGTAACTTGGAAATTTATCTAATTTTCTGACAGAAATTATGTTTCCAACGTCACCTTTTACCAACTTTCACAGTATATACAAAGGAATACAAGGTCTTAATAATAAAAATAGTACAACAATAAAAAGAAGCAAATCATATACCTCTTAAAACTATGATAAAGAGAGAGGAATGGAGAAGTGACAGAGCTACTTACAGAAGATAAAATTGATAAGGTTAATGTTATGAAACTGATAAACTTCTGCACAAAAATAAATTGCACCTAGGATAAAAAACATGAAGCAGGCAATTGGGAGAAAATACCTTCATCACATTTCTCTAATAAAAAATTAGCATATAAAAGTAGATATATATATATAATGCATATATACATATTTATTATATATGTGCAATATATACATTATTATTGCATATATACATTATTATTACTATTATATATGCAATGTGTGTGTATATATATATGTAGGTGTATAGTTGTGTATAGATGCATGTACATAAAATTTAGTCTGTTCTCCCACACAGCAACGGTAAAGTGATTTGAACAAATAGTAGCAAATTATAAGAACAAAATTTTCTGGCATATAATTAATAGCAAAAGTAAGAGCAGAAATACCAAGGTCATAGGAGCTCTGAGAAGAGAATAATAGATTTTATAAATGAGAAAAAATTTGAATGAGGTCTTGAAGACGTGGTAGAATGAAATAAATTTATACTATTATGTGAACTTTTCACTAACAAGTATGTATGAGACTATGGTCATGATCAACATTTCTGAGCTACTAAAATATTTTTGTTGTTTTTTAAGGACAAACTTGTGCAAATAATAAGCAGTCATTCACAGGAAAACATAACCATATCAAAGTTAAGAATATCTTCTTCAATATGTTCTTCAACAATATTATTAAGTGCTTACTATGTAAGGCACTGTGATAATTACTGTAAATAAAAATATAAGCAGAAGGAGACAGTGATGCCTTCAACGATTTCGTATTATAATGAGAGAAGACAACATACAAAAAGGTATTGAGGAGGTAATGAAGGTACACAGAATAAAGGTGTTATTGAAAAAGTCCAGAGAAGGAAAGGCACAAGTGCTGTTTGGAGAGCAATCAATTTTGATGAGAAATAAGGAGTGCATCCTGGAGAAGATTATACTAATTTAATATGCTCTTGTTTTTTTAAATCTACTAATTCAATGCTTATCATCAGATGTCAGACATTTCTTCGAAAGTACTGTTGTGAGTATATTAAAAAGGGTATACTGAGGTACATCTTTTTCAAATAACCTATATATTAACAGTGAAGCATCTATTAACAAAATGAGTCACACTGGCCACCTCAGTAAGACCAATAATAACAATGAAAAGTGGGGATTTACTTGCAAGAATGGAGCAGGTGATTTGGGTATTTGGTGAACAATTAGTTATACTGAGTGTGGTTAAACATCTGACAATTAAGGAGTGTTAATTGTTTTACAGGATTCATCTACCCCAGCCTCTTGTAATTTTTTAGTGGACAAAAATGCCCTGCCTTATCATCCTCTTCGGGTAGATAAAGCCTCCCCTAATTGCACAAGGACAGGCAAGGACATATGGTCTGAATTTTTGGGGATGGTAATAGGTTAAGCTGATTGGGCTTACAGAAAACAAGCAGATGTCTCAGGGGTAACTGCATGAATGATAACAATTACCCTTCAACCACACATTTAAACTCTTTCTGCCTGAGATAAGTAAAGACAGATATAATAATTATAAAAATAAATGCAGCATAAAATTCATTACTTTGTAAAATCAATGCAGTAGAATTCAGAGTTTGTAGTAGCAATGTGATATTCACAGTGCCTAAAGCCTCCACGAGTATCCTGGTGCAATTCTGAGTCAAGAAATACAACAGATTCTCCACATGGAGGACAGAACCAAAACATTTATTCAAGCATCAGAAAGCCAACTATATCATAGCAATAAAGGAATTTATACACAGTAACAGTGCAGGGGCACTATCATCCCCAAGCCTTCCCTCTGCTAGGGTCTTCCCACAAACCAGCTCCCTTAAATAAATCAAACAGGCTCCCTTAAACAAAATCACAAACAAGATGTTCCACTCGGAGTAGCCAGTTGTCTGCTTTCTCTCACCGTTAGTTCTGACTGCTGTGACCAATTTCTTGTCAGCTCTGCTCCACCCCTTCCTGTTCCATGTGACTTGCCTCATGTAATTCAGGTTTCCATGTGACTTTAACAGGTCGCATGGGCCTATTAATGGATGTGAAAGATCTTCCCACTATGAAGCAAAATTACATTAACAATAGGCAAAAATTCATTTTTAATACCGAAGTAATATCAATTTCTGTTTTTTCACAGAAAATTTCCATGACCTTCCTCATGGAAATTCCTTATTTTTCTTTCCAATGTTCCACTTTCCTACTCCCTGGCTAGGAGTTACTTTACCACATATCCTGCAGCTTCTGCTATTGAAATGAAGCAATACACACATTTTCTAGAGTCTTATGAACTTTGAACTTAGGATATGTATTCCCTTAGCTACAGTATATCTTTTCAGTTGTTCCCAACTATTTACACAAATCTTTGCAAAATGTTTGCTTTTTTTAATATCACATTTCCTTTTTTCCCCATGAAACCATCTTCATCCCTTTCCTTATTCCTTCACTTCCCATTTAGCCTTTAATATCTTATAGATCCTTCTGATATATATGACATTGAAGCAGATAATCCATTTGTGACACAATGTTACATAATTACTAATTTTTCAACTATATAAGTAATAATTTAAGTAAGAAATGCATATACTGTAATTTCCTTGAGGATTTTGGGCACAATTATGAGTTCTTTATAGCTATATACATTTTATTGATATTATAACAATTCACTTTCATCGATAACTTGTTAGGAAGACATTTTATTATTTCTACAAAAACACATTTCTCCCCCACCTGCAGAATCACAGCATTCATCCATTTAGGATTCCAGTGTAAAAGGAAGTTTACTATCAAGCAAGATCACAGATAAAGGGAAAAAAGGACTATTTCCCTGCATAATTAATTCTTTTCTGCAACTGGAGGCATCTTGAAAAATATCTGAATCAGCTTAGGCGTAGTCTTTCTTTTCATTCTTGAATATTGTATCCTCTTTGCTGACTGTCTCTGGTGAGAGAATTTCGTCAGAGAAGAAACCATGGAGTGTACACTCCTCCACAGCAATGTAATGCTACAAAATATGTGTTGGTCTTTGGTCTGTTTTGTTTCATTTTTTCAACGATCTACATGAAGGAATTAGAGACTCCAACTAATGTACATATCAACATTCCTTCAAACTCCCTAACTCAGTTCTTTAATACAATCACTTCCTAAGAGCACCTCCTCCAGTGTACATCTTATACACACACCCTCCAAAAAAATGGTGGTCATAGTATTTATTACCCCTTGTTAATATTCTATTTTTTTCTGATTATATGTAACAATCATTTTAAACATCCTCTTTTATAAGATTTTGAGTTGCAGATTTTATCTCTTTCTCTCTCTTCATTTCACTCTTCCCAAGAAAGAAAACTGATAAAGGTTACACATGTGCAATTATATTAAGCATATTTCCACATTAGTCAAGTTGTGAAATAATAAGAACAAAAGGGAAATAACATGAAAAAAGAGGGGAACAAAGTAAAAATAGTATGCTTTGATCGGTATGTAGACTTCCATGATTCTTTCTCTGGATGGGGATAACATATTCCATCATGAGTCTTTTGGAATTGTCTTAGATCGTTGAATTGCTGAGGAGAGTTAAGTCTATCACACTGATAATCTCAGGATGTTGCTATTACTATGTATAATGTTCTCCAGGTTTTGTTCACTTCTCTCAGCATCAGATCATGTGAGACATTCTAAGTTTTTTTTTTTTTTTCTGAAATCCCTCTGCTCGTCATTTCTTATAGCACAATGGTATTATGTTACATTCGTATACTGCAACTACTTCAGCCGTTCCACAACTGATAGGCATCCCTTTAATATTCAGTTCTTGGCCACCACAGAAAAAGGTGCCATAGATATGTTTGTACAGGTGGGTCTTTTTCCTTTCTTTAATCTCTTTGAGGTACAGGCCTAGTAGTAGTATTGTTGGTTCAAAGGGTACGCACAGTTTTATAGTCCTTTGGGCATAGATTTAAATTGCTCTCTAGAATGGTTCAATCAGTTCACAACTCTACCAAAAATGAATTAGTGTTCCAATTTCCGCACATCTCCATTTATAATTTTCCTTTTCTGTCATATTAGCCAACCTGATTGGTATTAGTTGGTACTTCAGAAATATTTTAATTTTCATTTCTCTAGGTAATAGTGATTTAGAACAATTTTCACTTGGCTGTACATAGCTTTAATTTCTTCTTCTGATAACTACCTGTTCATGTTATTTGGATGAACATGATATTTATCTTGCCATCACCCATAAATCTACCACCTTCATTTTCACGGATTCTCAAATAACCTTATTGTACCATTGTCTTTTTGATATTTCATCTGGCTTTCCTTATAAAACTCAACTTTTCTTCTGCACAATGACCTCCGATCCCAACTTCTCAAATCTCTTCTAGTCCATCTTTATCTATACTAGCTTCTCTCTCTTCTTTTTCCCATCGTGATACCTTGGTGAACCAATTGAAATGTACATTTTACTTTTCCTTCATCCATAGTCATATCACTAATTGTGCCCTGTCAAACTGTAGACTTAGATCACTTCCACCATTTACTCCCTTCATTCCCATGTGCCTCCTGTGGAAGGAAGGTGGAGAAAGTCATGCAACTATTCTGAGAGGTTCAAATAAAAATTTATGCTACATAACCTCAACTACTCGCCTTCTACTTCTACACAATTTATTTCTTTTTATCAACTCACTATTTCTTTCTCCACAGCAGCTTGTTCATTTTTTTCCTTTCTCAAACTTTCTGTGTCTTCCCCTTCCACCACACTTTCTTCTGAGATACTTGTCTCATATTTTACACACAAGAAAGAGTCCATCCCTCTTTTTCATTTCCTGTCATTGAAATGTCTTCTGCTGCTATGTCCTCCTTCCCTCCTGTCACACATTATTCCTTGCCCTCTGCCAGCTTAAGGGATGTCATTCCATTCTGTGTTGTCTAACACATTACCCATTCCCCGTCATCTCCACTGTATTAATTTAAAGCTCATCATCAACTACCTTCAGATTTTCTAATGTCTCCCCATCCTGAAACACTCTTTACTTGATCATTCCATCCTTGCTAACTATTGCTACATTCTCTTTTTAGCTAAAGTTCTTGAAAAATCATATTACCACAGGAATGTCCACCATTGGCTCATCTCCTCTTAACTCTTTATAATCTGACTTCTGACATTATCATTCCAACAAAACTTCTAACTCCAAAGTTTTGCATGCATTTTCTTTGCCTCTTCCATTACATTACATGTTCTATCTTTTGCCTTCTTTTGTATTCCATTGCTTACAACAGTATATGACATATAGTAGGAATTTAATATATACTTACTGATTAAGAAAACATCATGAAATCAAATGTCCACCCTTCCTTGTATTCAGATTTAACAACCAAGTCAACATCAACGCCATTTAGTAGTGACCTTTGAAATACAACTCAGTAGTACCTGAGCAGATAACTCATCAGTTAGCAATGCCAGCCCTTGAGACTATTTCTCAAGTAACTGTTTTTAAAAAGTAACTTAGAACCACTAACTCTTCTGTAGTTTCTAATTCTAATTAATGAGGACCCATCCAAAAAAACATAGATATGACGGAAACTGGCACAAAGAATGTGGTTGGCACTGGAAATACAGATAAGACAAGAATTAAAAGCCAGGGATACTTTGTTTCCAAATATTGATGTCTGGAGTTAGAGGAGGTGGTATTTTTTTTCTGTTGCACAAATATCTCTGAAAGAACACTAGTTCATAAATCCTTAATTCCGATGTATAATGATACCAATACCTCTTCAGTCATTACCATACAAATCTTCCATCCACAGAGCAAGGTCTTTTTCTTATAGCTCAGGAATTGTTTTGAATTTGTCGAATAGTACTTTAGTTATTCCTGTTTTCTTCTTCCTATTCCTTTGGGTAAACAAGCTAAGTAGACATATGAAACAGTCTCTCATTCCCCACTTTCTTTTCCTAAATAACTTCTGTATCCAAAAACATAATAAAGAATTTTCTGACAGCTATACAAAGTTCCTGAGATCCACTGAGGATATGATTTCCTCATATATAAAACATTACCATTTGAATTACTATTTCAAAAAAACAATGCACTATAACATTGGAGAAAATCAGATCATAAGATTCCTTGAACACTTCATGATATTGATAGGATCTTTTGCCATTATGACAGCATTAGAAAAACCATTTAATATTAATTAGAACTTGCTTTTCGTGGTGATGTCAAAAGCAAGAAGACTTAGTTGTTTTTATGTGTTAACAGATTAAAACAAATTATACTTCCACAGAGGAATACCTGACAAGATTTCATAGCAGTTTTGACTCAAACATTATCTTTGTTGAAAGTATTTTGAAGGGAGCATGTCTTCTACTACGAAGTGATATAATTAACACATAGGTGCCCTAGAATATTTTGTTAAATTCTAGTCAATACAAAACATTAATCAAATGAAATTTTTTATTAATACTAATAAAATAGCTTAATTTTCATGAAATAAAAAAGTGACTAGTTAAAATGCAAACACAGAAATGTTATGCATTTTTAAAGAAAAAAACTAAATGGGAAATAATAAATTTAAATATAGATTCATAGCCTCACAGAGATTCAAGATGGAAAGTAACTTAGAGATATTCTATTCCAGTCACCTTCATTTTATAGATGAGAAAACTTAACTCAGAGAAGTAAACTTCAAAAAAATTAAATTAATTGTTCAAAATTACACAGGTAGCAAAAATTTGCTAGCTCTATTTGTGCATATGTAGCACTTTAAAACTGAATTTTAATAACAATATTATTGTAATAATAAAAATATTTAATTTTAAGTTCTTCAAAATAATTTATATATGACAAAGTAATCTGTGATTAATTTGATGAATCTCCCACTCAAATAAATGAGGGTACCATATGTAATACTTATCTTATGGGATTGTTGCAAACCAATTGCCTTTTATAAACATTAAACCAACATTTAAATATGTACCTAAATGTGCAAATGCGTATTTCTATTAGTATATGATGTTTTTAGTGGAACATACAGTCTCCACATTAACTAAGGAGAAATGTCATGGAATCTAAAGACTATTGGGACAGAGACAGAATTGGGAAGAAACAGAATTGGGAAGAGAATAGTTACTCAGGAATATGATGAGTGAAAATTATTTGTCTCTCTGAATTGCAGCTTAAAATAAAGAAATGATGGGCTTTTGAGGGGAATGCAATGTATCAAAGAAATATTTGTAAGGTTTAATTTTTCAAGTGTCTTATAAACTTAATAAATCCAATAAGTAATGCTTTAAAAAATGAAGAGACAAAGAAAAAAATAATATTACCCAATTATAGCCAGTAAGCTATATATCATAGGGCAGTTTAACTGTGGTGGTAGAAATGAAAAACTCAAAGCATACAAAAAAAAAGAAAGGAGCTATTAGTAAAACCGATAGCTATAGTTGAGGCAATATGTTACAGTAGAAATGTTTTCTGCATGTAGAGTCAAGTAATCTACATTTAAATTCCAGCTCTGATCTTTTCTATCTATGTGAATTTGTGTAATCACTTAACCTCTCTAACCTCAGTTTTCTCATCTGTAAGATGAGCTTGGACTTTACCTCTATGGTCCCAGACCTAAATTTAATAAACTGAGTGTCTTACTACAGTCCTTTCTAGTCCAGGAACTCCATGAATTTATGTATACTACCTAATACTTGATGCTTACCAAATAAGGGGGAAAACCTACTACTGCTCCAATGTTAATTGTACCTCTAATTGTAAAGAATTTCCCCTTACATTAAAATTTGATGTCCTCTGCACCTGCTATCCCTATTTCCTGCTTCTATGTCTAAGATTAAAGAGATTACATATCACTTTTATTCACAAATGACTGCCTGTCAAAACTTGAAGACAGTCTTAGTCTTATTCTATGCCTAGTTCCTTCAATTGCTAGTCTTAATACAATACCCATGAAGGGCCTATCTAGTTAGGCACAGAAAAACATCAGCAATAGAACTTAACCCAGTCACTTGGACATTGAGCTCCAGTAAGGAGCAAACAGGTACACGAAACTTAGCCAAGTGACTTACACAGTACAGATATTATTAATAGTGAAGAGAGCAGCATGAACAAAATTTTAGTTGACAAAGAACACTGGAGCCTTGCATGAGTGGAGACAGAAATTGCCTTATCGACATGGGTTCCAAAGTTGTGTGCTGTTTTGCTAGTATAACAAATGTATATGTCCACTCTGCTCAATGAAATGCTCTGCACTTGGAGGAGGGAGTACCTCATAAATCAACTTCTTTTTGCTTTTGTTCTGGTTTACTCACTACTATATATGTTGGTCAAGTAATTTGAGTAAATTATTTTATTTTGAATTAGTTATGCCAGCTGACTGACTACTAAAGACAATCCCATAGGTGCTTGGAGCTGTAGTTTTAGGAGTACACTATCATAGCATACCTTGTTCCTAAGATAATTGCCCTCCAGAGGACTCAAGTCATAGAACAAGTTGAGGATATTGCCTACAGGGAACAGTAAAATCGCATGGTTCCTTTGAGAATCAAATGAGATCCCATAGGGAAGTGTTTCACATAATGACTGGCATGCATTAAGCACTTCACAAATGCTTCTTTCTTCCTCCTTTCACTCTCCATTTTCCCAATAATAATACTTGGAGCTGAGAAAGCCTCACTCATTGGAGAAAATTACTTGGACTCTGTCTTCCAGAAAGTTTTACAAGAAACTCACCAAATAAAGAGTATCCAAAATAACTTCTGATTGGATAGGCAGGCTTCTGGTACACATATTTATTTAAAAAAATATGATCAAGAAATTTTGGTGCTTTGTTGAAAAGTCAGTACTCTCAATGTTATTATTATAACAAGATGAAAAGAAACTTTACTAAGTGACACTTCATTTTCATTTCTGTAATAGTTGACTCATGAATCTCTCTCCTTTTGTGCTGTGGAAACAAAGGATTAAATAGATTAAGAAAAATTAATGATCCTTTCAGTCATTTAAGAATACGTGCTCAGAACAATTAAAATCTGATTGATTCTTTTATTATTTATTTTGCATGTGCTTTGTAGGGTATCTGAGATATTAATAAATCCTAGGTGACTGACTGTTGTTTATTTTTTATATTTTTTGTTTTGCTTTTAAGAATAAGTTTTGGGGGAAAGTTGTGAATTTGGATTATGCACATGCACATATATGTGCATGCATGTATACATACATACCTATGTGTATATATGTATATGTGTATATATATATATCTGTGGTTATATATCTGTATCTGCACGTAGTAGAGAGAATTACCACATGGGGTTAGAAGTGGAAAAGAGTGTCCTACATTTACTTTTCTTTGTGTGCAAAAACACAATATCCTTGAAGGAAAGGGTAGTTTAATTTTGGAGTTTGGATCACCAATACCTAGTGACATCTTAAGCTTTGGAGGATTGTAATGAAACTATAGTAAATTAATTAATCTCTCAAAATGTAACTAGTAAATCACTGAATAAATATGATCAGTTTTCTTTTTTTTTTTCATTTTAAGTGGCATTGATAGATAGGTACATAGGATCACCAGTATGTACACTACAACAAAAATACTTTTATTAAGGATAACAATAATAGTACCTGCTTCAAAGAATTGTTGGAAGGATAAAATGAGATAATACTTACAAAGAATTTTGCAGACCTTAAAATACTCTCTAGGTGTTTCTTACTATTAATTTGATGTTGTAGAAATGTGCAACTGATTCTGGTAAAGAAAACTTTCCCATTGGAAAGGGAGTCTCCAAATGCAACCAGATGATTTCACTTTTCCATAATACAAGTGCCAAGGAACGAATGTTTTTCTTGCTGATAACAGTGTATTAAAAAAAAAAAAAACCTCCTTGAATTAAAAAAAATTGTAATATTTGTAAGCTAATTAACATTAGGAAAATTCTTAAAAATAAACCATTCCATCTATTATTCATTTGTGAAGACAACTGTTGATAGGTAGGCGTATTTACCGATGCAATGGCTCATTAGCATTAACAGAAGATAATGTCATACTAATTAAGCTGAAAATATTTTTGAAAGCATTCATTCAATCAACCGCATTTAAAATATTATGAAATAAGTACAATCAACAATGAATTTCAAGTGTCTATCTTATCAGTATTTTTTTTTCCTTTTGTATGTATCACCTGATGGATTCCTATTTTTTCTTTTTTATTTAATTTATTTATTTAATTTTTAACATTCATTTCCACAAAATTTTGGGTTCCAAATTTTCTTCCTCTTTGTCCTATCCACCCACCCCCAAACGCCAATCATTCTAATTGCCCCTTTCACCAGTCTTTCCTCTCTTCTAACATCCCTCCTTTTCCTTGTCGCCATCTTCTCTTTTGTCCTGCAGAGCCAGATAAATTTCTCTAGCCTATTACTTATATATTTTATCTCCTAGTAGCAAGAACAGTATTCGACAGTTGTTCTAAAATTTTGAGTTCCAAGTTCTCTTCATCCCTCCCTCCCATTCCCTTTGGGAAGGCAAGCAATTCAATATAGACCATATCTGTGTAGTTTTGCAAATGACTTACATGATAGTCTTGTTGTGTAAGACAAACTATATTTCCCTCCATCCTATCCAGCCCCCCACTGCTTCTGTTCTCTCTTTTGATCCTGTCCCTCCCTGAGAGTGTTGACTTCAAATTGTTCTCTCCTCCCATTGCATCCCTTCCATCATCCCCCACCCTGCTTATCCCCTTCTCCCCCACTTTCCTGTATTGTAAGATAGGTTTTCATACCAAAATGAGTGTGCATTTTATTCCTTCCTTTAGTGGAATGTGATGAAAGTAAACTTCATGTTTTTCTCTCACCTCCCGTCTTTTTTCCCTCCACTAAAAAGTCTTTTGCTTGCCTCTTTTATGAGAGATAATTTGCCCCATTCCATTTCTCCCTTTCTCCTCCCAATATATTTCTCTCTCACTGCTTAATTTCATTTTCTTTTAAATATGTGATCCCATCCTATTCAATTCACTCTGTGCTCTCCGTCTCTCTGTGTGTGTGCATGTGTGTGTGTGTGTGTGTGTGTGTGTGTGTGTAATCCCACCCAGTACCCAGATACTGAATAGTTTCAAGAGTTATATTGTCTTTCCACGTAGGAATGTAAACAGTTCAACTTTAGTAAGTCCCTTATGACTTCTCTTTGCTTTTTTTCATAATGCTTTCAGAAGCATTTTCCATGCTTCTCTTCGATCTTGTGTTTGAAAGTCAAATTTTCTTTTCAGCTCTGGTCTTTTCATCAAGAATGCTTGAAAGTCCTCGATTTCATTGAATGACCCATTTTCCCCCTGAAGTATTATACTCAGTTTTGCTGGGTAGGTGATTCTTGGTTTTGGTCCTAATTCCTTTGACTTCTGGAATATCATATTCCATGCCTTTCGATACCTTAATGTAGAAGCTGCTAGATCTTGTGTTATCCTGATTGTATTTCCACAATACTTGAATTGTTTATTTCTAGCTGCTTGCAATATTTTCTCATTGACCAGGGAACTCTGGAATTTGGCCACAATGTTCCTAGGAGTTTCTCTTTTTGGATCTCTTTCAGGCAGTGGTTGGTGGATTCCCTGAATACTTATTTTGCCCTCTGGTTCTAGAATATCAGGGTAGTTTTCCTTGATAATTTCATGAAAGATGATATCTAGGCACTTTTTTTGATCATGGCTTTCAGGTAGTCCCATAATTTTAAATTGTCTCTCCTGGATCTCTTTTCCAGGGCAGTTGTTTTTCCAATGAGATATTTCACATTATCTTCCATTTTTTCATTCTTTTGGTTTTGTTTTGTGATTTCTTGGTTTCTCAGAAAGTCGTTAGCGTCCATCTTTTCTACTCTAATTTTGAAAGAACTATTTTCTTCAGTGAGCTTTTGAACCTCCTTTTCCATTTGGCTAATTCTGCTTTTGAAAGCATTCTTCTCCTCATTGGCTTTTTGAACTTCTTTTGCCAATTGAGTTAGCCTATTTTTCAAGGTGTTATTTTCTTTAGCATTTTTTGGGTCTCCTTTAGCAAGGTATTGACCTGCTTTTCATGCTTTTCTTGCGTTTCTCTTCCCAGTTTTTCCTCCACCTCTCTAACTTGATTTTCAAAATCCTTTTTGAGCTCTTCCATGGCCTGAGCCCATTGAATATTTATTTTGGATATTTGGGACACAGAAGCCTTGAATTCTATGTCTTTCCCTGATGGTAAGCATTGTTCTTCCTCATCTGAAAGGAAGGGAGGAGATATCTGTTCACCAAGAAAGTAACCTTCTATGGTTTTATTTTTTTTCCCTTTTCTGGGCATTTTCCCAGCAAGTGACTTGACTTCTGAGTGTCGTCTTTCACGCCCACCTGGCCTCCAGGTCTGCCGAGCCAGCACTTGGGGCCTGAGATTCAAATGCTGCTTCCCAGCCTCAGGGCTTTGGGTGGGGACAGGGCTGCTCTTGAGTGTGAGATTAAGTTCAGGTGCTCCGGTGGGGGCAGGACTGCCACACGGGGTTTAATTCCCTCAGGGTCTTTATGCAGAGACCTTCAACAATAGATATGAGGTCCTGCCTGCTCTGGGAGCCCCTGTCCACTGCCACCTCCCCTGCTGCCTCCCAAGGGGGCCTGAGTTATGGAGATACCCCGCTCCCCTCTTGGAGAGCTGAAAAGACCCTCTCACTGACCTTTGGTGTCTGTGGGTGGAGGGACCTACGCTGCTGTTGGAAATTCTCTCCCTGAAGCCTGCTGGGATCTGCTCCTCTCAGAGCCACATGGCCAAGGCAGGGCTGGGCTCTGCTTTGGGTCTGGTGGGCGACGGACCTTTCTTGTCAGTTTTTCATGTCTCTCTGGAACAGAAATCTCTTCCACTCCGTTTTTCTGTGGCTTCTGCTGCTCCAGAATTTGTTGGGACTTCTTCTTTACAGGTATTTTATGGGCTGTGGGTTAGGAGCTAGCATATGTGTATCTTCCTACTCCCCTATCTTGGCTCCTCCCTGCCATGTATTCCTATTAATTGTTTTGTTATATTTGTGAGTTAATAGCTCACTTTGAAAGAGCAGTAAAGGAAATTCTCCTGATGTTTTGTGATTTTGTTTAACTTCACTTTAAAGCAGTAATAGCTTTTATAACATATACTTGTCAATTATATTAGAAGTCATTGAAACATTTAATTGTTTCAAGGTATCATGCTGTTTTTTTTATTTAAATTAAACTCTATCTTAAAACCAGGATATAGCAAAGTTGTAATGTACTTGACCACTTATTTCTAAGCATTAGATTGGCAATGTAGAATAGCAGTATGAACATAGGAGTACGGGTTCTGAGAACCTGTGGTGAACTCCTGGCTCCAATAATTTCTCAACATGTGAGAAAATATTATAAGCTCATATTGCTTCATATTTCTCATTGGTTAAAGAGAATTGTCCAGGCGAAACCAAGATGATGGGGTAAAGAAGTGACTTGCCTGAGCTCTCCTCCTAAAACCTTTAAATAATTATTTAAATAAATTCCAGAGTGACAGAACCCACAAGTCAGAGTGAAACAATTTTCTAGCCCAAGATAATTTAGAAGGTCAGCAGGAAAGGTTTGTTGCACGAGGGTTGAGAGTGGAACAGAGTCTAGCTCAGACCATGCCAGCACAGACCCAGCCCCAGTGAATCAGGAGAAGACCCAGGGAGTCACTGAATCAGCAAGAATAGCAATTCCTTACAGAGCTCTCAGTCAATAGATGATAAGAGGTAGAAGAAGAACTGAAAGCATACAGGTTCCTAGAAATATCTTTGAAAATGGCTACATAAAATCCCTAAAACTGAGGATAGTGTGGCCTCCACTCTGGAAGCAGATTCCTAATTTAAGAACGAGTTAAATATCAGGTAATAGACATTGGAAGAAAGAAAAAAGGAAGAAAATTCTGACTATTGAAAGTTACTATGATGACAAGGAAACACTCAGAAGGTAACTATGTTAAAGTTCCTACCTCCAAAGACTCCAAAAAAATACAAGTTGGTTTCAAGACATAGAAAAGCTCAAAAAGGAGTTTGAAATGCAAGTAAGGGAGGTAGAGGAAAAATGGGAAGAAAAATGAAAGAGATGCAAGATAATAATGAAAAAAGGAATCAACAGCTTGGTAAAGCAGACATTTACACACACACACACACACACACACACACACACAAAGATACTAAAGACAATAATTCTTTAAAATATAGAGCAGACCAAAAGGTCAAAGAGTTATGAAAAGTCTTTGGGGAAAAGAATTCTTTAAAAAAGAGAATTGGTCAAATGTAGAACGAACCACAAAAATTCACTGAAGAAAAAGTACCTTAAAAAGCAGAGCTAGTCAAATGGAAAGGGAAGTACAAAAGTTTGTTAAAGAAAACAATTCCTTAATAGTTAGAATTGAATAAATGGAAGGCAATGGCTTTACGATAAATCTAGAAAACATAAAACAAAGCTGAAAGAATAAAAATATAGAAAACAGTGTGCAATAATATCTTGAGGAAATAAACGGATCTGTAAGGTAGAAGAAGGAGAGATAATTTTAAAATTATTTTACAATCTGAAAGTCATGATTTAAAAATACCCTAGACATCATCTTTCAAGAAGTGATCAAGGAAAACTGCTTTGATTTTCAAGAATGAGAGGGCAAAATTAAAATAAAAAATTCAAATAATCAACTGTAGAGGATTAAGGGGAGTGTGAGTACCGTGATCAAGGCCATAGCCGAGGCAAAGCCAGTTCCTCTGGAACTTGTGCTTACTCAAACCCTGGCAGAAGCTCTCCATGGCCCTGGAACCTGATGTTCCTGCAGATACTGACGTTCTTTGCAGAAAACTTGCAATTGGGTGTGGGAACTCAGGAACTAGCTCCAGGAGCAATATAAGCTTCGTTACTTGCTTCTGTCACAAGGACGTGGGTAAGTCATGAGATGGTGAAGTAATGGGATGAGCTCAGCCTGCACGTGATTGTGGTTACAGCCTTGAAAAACCCTGATTTTCAGCTGAATAAACAGAGTTGCCTTACATCCTTCCTCCTGCCTCATTCACTGCTTCTGAGATGAGAGTCTTTCTGGTCAAGACCCTCTACCCAAGGAGTTCCTAGGTGAAAGGAATCCTACAATCAACAGATCACCTTCTGAAAGAGGTACAAAATGAAAACTCCCAGAAATACTATAGTCAAATTCCAGAGCTCCCAGGTCAAGGAGAAAATACTGAATGCAGGCAGAAAAAAAACAATTCAAATATTATGGAGCCACAGCCAGGATAATACAAGATTTAGCAGCTTCTACATTAAAGAAGCAGAGGGCTTGGAATATGATATTCAGGGGGGAAAGCAACTAGGGTCGCAGCAAAGTATCACCTACCTAACAAAACTGAGTAACAGCAACAAAAATGGACATTAAATGAAATAGAGGGCTTTCTCACATCTCTGATGAAAAGACCAGAGGTGACTAGAAAATTTCTTTCACCCCAGCTTCTGAGATAAGAACTCATTGTTTGACAAAAATTGCTGGGAAAACTGGATAACAGTGTGGCGGAAATTAGGCATAGACCAATACCTGACACCGTACACAAGAATAAAGTCCAAATGGGTACATGATTTAGGTATAAAGATTGATACCATGAATAAACTGGAGAAGCAAGGAATAGTGTATTTATTAGATCTATGGAGAAGGGAAGAATTCTTTACTAAAGGAGAGATAGAATGCATTATGAAATGCAAAATGGATAACTTTGATTACATTAAACTGAGAAGTTTTTGCACAACCAAACTCAATGCAACCAAAATCCGGAGGGATGTAGTAAATTGGGAAAGAATTTTTACAGCTAAGCTCGGGGATAAAGGCCTCATTTCTAGAATATATAGAGAACTGATCCAAATGTATAATCACACAAGTCATTCCCCAATAGATAAATGGTCAAAGGATATGAACAGGCAATTTTCAGAGGAAGAGGTTAAAGCTATCTATAATCATATGAAAAAATGCTCCAAATCACTATTGGTTAGAGAGATGCAAATCAAAACAACTCTGAGGTACCACATCACACCTATAAGATTGGCAAACATGACAGAACAAGAAAATGATAAATGCTGGAGAGGATGTGGGAAAGTTGGAACACTAATTCATTGTTGGTGGAGCTGTGAGCGCATCCAGCCATTCTGGAGAGCAATTTGGAACTATGTCCAAAGGGCTACAAAAATGTGCATACCCTTTGACCCAGCAATATCGCTACTAAGACTATATCCCCAAGAGATCATAAAAATGAGAAAGGGTCCCACATGTACAAAAATATTAATAGCAGCACTCTATGTAGTTGCCAAAAACTGGAAGTCAAGGGGATGTCCATCAATTGGGGAATGGCTGAATAAATTATGGTATATGAATGTAATGGAGTACTATTGTGCCATAAGAAATAATGAACAAGAAGACTTCAGAGAGGCCTGGAAGGACTTATATGACCTGATGCTGAGTGAAAGGAGCAGAACCAGGAGAACTTTATGCACAGCAACAACCACAGTGTGTGAGAGTTTTTTCTGGTAGACTTAGATTTTTGTAATAACACAAGAACTTCTTACCAAAAAAAAAAAAAATCCCAGTGGAGGATCTCAAGGCAAAATGCCTGGCACACTCAGAGAGAGAAATATGGAAGTCACTCACATAGTGTAGCAGATCATGTTTGTGTATGTGTATGTGTTTGTGTATCATGTTCTGATTTGTTATACTATTTCTTTCATTTATCTTAGTCTGACTACATAGCATGACTATAGGGAAAATATACTCAATAGGAAAGTAAATGTAGAATCTATACAGAATTGTATGCAGTCGTGGGGAGGGAGGGGGGTAGTGGGGAGTAGATGGGGAGGGATAAAATCGCAATTGTATGGCAGTGATTGTTAAACATTACAAAATAAAAAAAAAAGAAAATTTCTTTCAAATACAAAACTCAAAAGGATAGAGGAAAACTGGAAACAGAAATCATAAGGGGCTTATTAAGGTTAAGTTGTTTGCATTCTTACATGGGAAGATGATGCTTGTAACTCATGAGAACATTCTCATCAATAGGATAAATAGAAGAAGACAGAGGGCACAAGTATGAGTTTTATAGGAAGAGATGACATTTAAAAATTAAAGCAAATAAGATTGAGGTGTGTCAGAGAGAAATGTAGTGGGAGAAAAGGAAAGGAAGAGGTAGAATGGTGTAGATTATTTCATGTGATAAAAGTAGAAAAAAGCTTTTTACAGGGGAGGGGAAGAAGGAGAAGATGAGAGGAAGGGAGTGAACCTTACTCTTATCCATAGTTGGGACAGGTAAACTATATAATGGGCCCCCCACCTAATTTGCTTATGGTACTGCAATTTATGTCTAAGTCATGTACTTATTTTAAACTTTTCTTGGTATTAAGTTAGATATGCTGATTTATACCTAATATCTGCCACACAGTTTTGCAATTTTCCTAGTAGTTTTTGTCAAATAGCTATTTCTCCCAAACGCTTAGATAATTGGATTTATCAAAACTAGATTGACATGGTCATTTGATTTTATAAAGTATGTACCTAATGTATTCCATTGAATCCCGAATCTATTTCTTAAAATTGTTGTGATTATTATCATTCTGTAGTACAGTTTGCATTCTGGAATGAGTAAGCCACTTTCTTTCACATTATCTTTCATTACATTCCTTGCTACTCTTGACCTTTTTTTTGCCCTTGAAGAGAAATTTTTATTATTATTTTTCTAACTCTATAAATATGAAACGATAATTTGATTTGGCTTTGAATAAGTAAATTAATTTAAGTAGAAATGTCACAATTATTGTATCAGGTCGGTCTTCCAATGAGCAATTCATATTTTCTAGATGTTAGATCTGACTTTATTTGTTTGAAAATTGCTTTGTAATTCTACTGATATAGTTTCTTTATTTGTCTTGTTAGGTAGGTTTGCAAGTATTTTATATTTTATATGGCAATTTAAAAAGGGATTTCTTTATCTCTTCTTGCCCGGCTTTTTGGTGGTATATAGAAATACTGATGATTTAAGAGGTTTTATTTTATATTCCAAGACTTTATCAACATTTTTCATTAGCTCAGGTTTTTTTTTAGTTGATTCTCTAAGATTCACCAGGTAGGATCATATCTTCTGCAAGATGATAGTGTTTTTTTTCCCTCATTACCTATTCCAATTCATTTCATTTATTTTTCTTCCCAAGGCTAGCATTTCTTTGTTGTTGTTTGTTTCTTATTTGATTTATTTTTAATTTATAGAATGAAATAAGCACTTCCATTCCATAGTACATATTTTTTCCATAAAAAATATCATTACCCATGAAACTGCAAATCTACTATATGCATCTTGGTATTCCTTTCAGATATGCAGCAAAATTGTCATGTGCATTTCTCTTTTACCCTTTTTTCTTCCCTTTCCCCCACCCTAGAGATGGTTAGTATATGTAAAATTATTCTATACGTATTTCTATTTATCTGTTCTTTCTGTGGATACATATAGTGTCTTTCTCCAATGTCCTTTACAGTTAATATGTGCATTTATAATAGACAAAGAACCCAACTCACTTAAAATCATTCTTAGAATATTATTGTGTTTGCTATATGGAGTGTTCTCTTGACTGTGCTCATTTTGCTCTTCTTTGTTCTATGCAAGTCCCTCCATGCTTTTCTAAAATCATTAAGTTCATCATTTCTTATAGAAGAGTAGTATCCCATTATAATCATACACCAAAACTTGTTTACCCATTCCCTAACTGATGGGCATCCCTACAATTTCCAGGTCTTTGTCACTACAAAGAGAGATACTGTAATATTTTAGAATGTATATGTATTTTTTTCCTTTTTCCCTAATCGTCTTTGGCAATATCAACTTCAACTCAAGCAAGTAGTTTAAAGCTAACATTTCTACTGCAATAATGAATAATAGTGGTAATAATGGGTTTCTTTGCTTCACCCTTGTTCTTGTTGGGAGCTTATCCCTTGTACAAGTAACATTTTCTGATTATTTTAGTTAGATACTACTTATCATGTTTTGGAAAGTTTCCATTTGTTCTTGAGTATCCTAGCGTTTTGAATAATAATGAGTGTTGTACTTTGTTAAAAAGCATTTCTGATATTTATTGAGATAATCATATGATTTTTGTTGTTATTCTTTTTCTACTTAGTGAATTATGCTAATCCTTTTTCTAATATTATACTAGCTCTACGTTCCTGGGATACATACCACCCACTCATAGTTTATAACCTTGGTGGTATATAGCTTTGATTTCCTTGCAGTATTTTAGTTAAAATTTTTGCAACAATATTCATTAGGTAAATTAGTCTGTAATATTCTTTCTGTTTTTGAACTTCCTTGTTTAGGTATCAAAAACCTGTTTCTATCATAAAAGGAATTTAGTAGAAATGCTTTTTCTATTTTTCCCATACAATTTATGTAGTACCAGAAGAATTAATTTGTCTTTAAAGGTTCAGTAGAATTAATTTGTGCATTTGTGATTTTAGCTGGTTTTGTGGAGTATTTTTCCCCCTTAGGGAGTTTGTTGATGGCTGGTTCAATTTATTTTTTCTGTGATTGGTTCATTTAAATATTTTATTTCTTCTTTTGTTAATCTATGCAATTAACATTTTTGAAAATATTCATCAACCTCACTAAGATTGTCTAACTTATTGGTATATAATTGGGCACAAAAGCTCCTAATAATTGTTTAATAGGTTCACTGTTAGCAGTTTCACCCATACCTTTTTAATACTGGTAGTTTAATTTTCTTCTCCCTTTTTTAAATCAAATTTATAAGTTTTATCAATGACTTTGCATTTTTTCATAAAACCCGTTCCTAGTTTTATTACATTATATTTTGTAAATCTATTACTTTACGTATTATTAACCTCTCCTTTGATTATCAAGATTTATAATTTGATGCTTTATTTGCCATTTATTATTCATTTCATTTTCCTACCATTTTAAATTACATGACCAAATCTGTTTTTGTTTCCTCTGTTTTATTGTTGCTAGATTTTAGAGAAATGAATTTTTCCCTCAGCAATATTTGGCTGAATCCCATGAATATGTCGTCTCGTGGTTGTCATTTGCTTTAGTGTTATGATTATTTTTTACACTGTTTCTTCTTTTGCCCACTCACCCTTTATGATTATTTAGTTTCCAACTATATGTGGGTGCATATATATGTACATACACATACAGTATATATTTAGTTTCCAACCATATTTTCTTGCCCCTTTATGAAATGTGATTTTATTGCACTATGATCTCAAAATTATGTATCTAGTATGTATACTTTTCTGCATTTCTTTGAGATTTTGATGCCCCAATATATGATCAAATGTTGCATATTTGTCTTGTACTAATGAGAAAAAGGTGAATCTATTTCTATTTGTTTTCCATTTTCTTGAGAGATCTATCATATCTAACATTTCTAACATTGTATACATCTTTAATTTCTTTCTTCTTTATTTTTCTTAGTTGAATTTCTCTAGTTCTGAGTGGAGAAAGTTGAGGTCCCCATGTAATACGACTTTACAGTTTATTTCTTCCTTCAACTTGCTTAAATTTTCCCTTAAGAATTTGGATGCAACTCCATTTGGTGCATATTATTTAGTATTTATTTATCTAAGTATCTATTCATTCATTTCTTATTTATTCATTCATTCATTCATTTTTATTTTGTCTATAGTACCTGTTAGTAAAATATAGTGTCCCTTCTCATTTTTTTAAAGTTGGTCCATTTTCGATTTTGTTTTGTTTGAAATAATACTTGCTACCCCTCTGTTTTTTGTAACTTCAACTGAAGCATAATGGAATTAACTCTAGCCCCTAACGTTTACACTATATGTGTCTCTGTGCTTCAGATGTGTTTCTTATAAATATCAGAGTGTAGAATGCTAGTTTAAAATCCATTCCGTTGTCAGTTTCCATTTTATAGGTTACTTCATCACATTCACATTCATAATTGTTACCATATATTTCCCTTTATTCTGCTTTTTCACAATTTTTGCCCTCTTTCTTTTATTTCTGCCTGTCCCTACTCAAAAGTGTTTTGTTTCTGATCACTGTCTTTCCAACCTGCCCTTCCTTCTATCTCTTCCCTTTCTCCAATCCACTTCCACGTAGTGTGTAAATTATCCACATTTTGAGTCAATTCCAGTGGGAGTAAGGATCAGGTACAACATGCCGTCCACTGAATTCTCCTCCATTATAAAAGCTCTTCTGTTCCTTGTTTATGTGACATAGCTTACCCCACTCTGTCTCGGTCTCCCTAATTTTCCTATAGCATCTTTCTTACTTTTTTTTTCTTTACAATACTCTAAAAGTTAATTAATACCTGCACAATCTTTCTGTTTATTCCTTCAAATTGCCCTAATGGGGATAAAATTCTGAGTTGCAAGTATCATCTTCTTATGTTGCAATAGAAGCTATTTGATGTCATTTAATTCATTATGATTTCCCTTTTCTTTTTGTCTTTATATCCCTTTGTTAAATATTATATTTGATAGTCAACTTTTCGATTCTGCTCTAGGATTTTCATCACTGAAAATCTTCAATATTTATAAATGTCAGGTTTGCTCCTGAAGAATTATATTTAGTTTCTCTACATAAGTTATTCATAGTTGTAATCCTAGCTCCTTCAGTCTCTAGAATTTCAAATCCCAAGCCCTCTGATCCTTTAATATATCAGCTGCTAAATCTTGTGTTATAATCTGACCCCATGATATTTGAATTGTTTGTGGATTCCTTACCATATTTTCTCCTTGACCTTTGAGATCTAGAATTTGGCTATAATATATCAAGGAGTTTTCATTTTGTGATCTTTTCAGGAGGCAATGTGATTAGTGAATTCTTTCAATTTGTATTTTACTCTCTTTTTCTAGCACATTATGGAAATTTTACTTGATAATTTCTTAAAAGATGATATCTAGGTAGTTTTATTTTTAAGTCATGAATTTCTGGCAGTCTAATAATTCTTAAGTTTTCTCTCCTTGATCTATTTGCCAGGTTAGTTGTGGTTTTTTTGAATGAGATATGTCACATTTTCTGCAGTTTTTAAAATTTTGTTTTATTATTTATTGGTGTCTTCTATAAGCATTAACTTCCACTTTCTCAACTCTCTTATTTAAGACATTATTAATGATTTTAGATTGTTCTTAAATTCTTTTTAAATTTTTTTTTTTTAGTTTCCAATATTCACTTATACATTAATTTGAATTTAAAATTTTCTCCACCTCTTCGCCCTCTGCCCACCCCAGGACAGAATGTATTATGATTAACCTTTCCTCCAATCTGCCCTCCCTTATATCACTGCTCCCCTCTCTTATCCCCTTCCCTTATATGTTCCTGTAGGGCAAGATAGATCCATATATCCCATTGTGTATATATCTCATTTCCTAGTTGCATATAAAAACAATTTTAAAATTAATTTTTAAATCTTTGGAGGGGTGGAACCAGTATGGTGGAGTGGGAAGACATGTACACTGCCTCTTCCAAGTAGTCCATAAAATACCTCATAAAGAAAGACTCTCAGACTCTCAACAAATTCTAGAGCAGCAGAAGCCACTGAATGAAAGAGTGGAGGAGATTTCCAGCCCAGGGTGACCTGAAAGGCTGAGGGGAAAGGTCTGTCACTTTGGATATGGACTGGAGTGCAGAGCAGCCTTGGCCTAGCAGAGCTGTGAGGAGCAAGACCAGAGCAGGCCTCAGGGGCAGAATCCCCAGCGGCGGCTATGGTTCGCAGATCCCTCAAACCACAGGTGCCAAAGGCAACTTCAGAGGTCAGTGAGAGAGCTTTTGCAAAGCCGTGACAAGGAAGCAGGGTCCTCCTCTAGCCCTGGCCCCAGATGATGGCAGCAGCAGCAATACTGGCCAGCAGTGGAGTTGGCCGAAGTAGACAGCAGCCGGCTTCCGTTGTTGAAACACTCAGTTTAAAGCTCCTGGCAAGAATTGAGCAGGTGATCTTAATCTCAGCCACAAGTCCAGCCAGGGAGGAAACCCCTCTCCTTTGATTGTACCACTTTGGAGGAACTGAGAACTTACAGGTTCCCAGAGTATAACCTATTCTTGACAAAGGACCCAAAAGTCAAGTGATTGTTTATGAAAATGTACAAAAGAGGGAAAAAAATAAGGCTATAGAAGGTAATTTTCTTGGTGAACAGATATTGTCTCCCATCCTTTCAGATGAGAAGGAACAATGTTTACCATGAGGGGAAGACATAAAAGTTAAGGTTTCTGCTTCCAAAACCTCCAAAATAATTGTGCAATGACCCGAGGATATGAAAGAGCTCCTAGAGAATTTTGAAAATCAAGTAATAGAGGTGGAGTAAAAATTTGAAAGAGAAATGAGAGCAATGAAAGAAAATCATTAAAAGTGAATCAACAGCTCGCTAAAAGAGACCCCCAAAAATAATGAAGAAAAGAACACCTTTAAAAATAGGCTAATTCAATAGGCAAAAGAGGTCCAAAAGCCAATGAGGAAAAGAATGCTTAAAAGGCAGAATTAGCCAAATGGAAAAGGAGCTTCAAAAGCTCACTGAACAAAAGAGTTCTTTCAAAATTAGAATGGAAAACATGGAAGCAAATGACTTTATGGCAAAACAAGAAATTACAAAACAAAAGCAAAAGAATGAAAAAAAATGAAAGACCATGTGAAATACCTCATTGGCAAAACAACTGACATGGAAAAAAGATCCAGGAGAGACAATTTAAAAATTGTAGGACAACCTGATCAAAAAAAGAGCCCAGACGTAATCTTTCATGAAATTATCAGGAAAAACTGCCCCAATATTTTAGAACCAGAGGACAAAATGAATATTGAAAGAATCCGCCAATCACCTCCTGAAAGAGATCAAAAGGAGAAACTACTAGAAATATTGTAGCCAAATTCCAGAGTTCCCAGGTCAAGGAGAAAATATTGCAAGCAGTCAGAAAGAAACAATGTAAATATTGTGAAAATACAATCAGGATAGCTCAAGATCTAGCAACTTCTACATTAAGGGATCGAATGGCTTGGAATATGATACTCCAGAAGTCAAAAGAACTAGGATTAAAACCAAGAATCACCTACCCATTAAAACTGAGTATAATACTACAGGGGAAGAAAGTGTTCATTCAATGAAATAGAGGACTTTCAAGCATTCTTGATGAAAAGATCAGAGCTAAAAAGAAAATTTGACTTTCAAACATAAGAATCAAGAGAAGCATGAAAAGGTCAACAGGAAATATAGATCACAAGAGACTTACTAAAGTAGAACTGTTTACATTCCTACTTGGAAAGGTAATATTTGTAACTCTTGAACTTTTTCTCAGTATCTCGGTAATTGGAGGGATTACACACACACATACACACACACTAGCACACACATAAACATATATATATATATATATATATATATATATATATATATATATATATATATATATATATATATATATATATATATATATATACACACACAGAGACAGAGACAGAGAGTCAGAGACTAAGAGACAGAGACAGAGAGACCGAGAGACAGAGAGAAATGGAATGGAGCAAATTATCTCTCAGGAAAGAAGCAATAAAAAGCTTTTCCAATAGAAGGGAGAAGGGGGGAGGTGAGAGGGGAAAAAATGAAGCTTGATCTCATCACATTTGACTCAAGAAAGCAATGATATGCACACTCACTTCAGTATGAAAATCTATCTTACGCTGCAAGAAAGTAGGGGAGAAGGGGATGAACAGGGAGGGGGGGATGATGGAAGGGAAGAAAAATGGAAGGAGGGAGCAATTAGAAGTAAGCACTCTTGGGCAGGGGCAAGGTCAAAAGCGAGAATAGCAGAAATGAGGGAGAGGATAGGATGAGGCAAATATAGTTAGTCTTACACAACATGACTATTATGAAACTAATTTGCAAAATTATACATATATAGCCTATATTGAATTGCTTGCATTCTCAGTGGTGATAGGTGGCGAAGGAGGAAGGAAGAAAAGTTGGAACTCAAAGTTTTAGTAACAGATGTTTAGAACTGTTCTTGTATATAGCTGATAAATAAAAAATACAGGTAATGGAGTACAGAAATTTGTCTTGCCCTATATAACAAGAGAGAAGATGGGAAGGGAGGGAAGTTAGAAGGGAGGGCACATTGGTGGAAGGGATAATCAAAGTGCAAGGCTTTTAGGGGGGAGAGGAGAGATGGGGAGAAAATTTAGAACTCAAAATTTTGTGGAAATGAATGTTGAAAACTTAAAATTAATTAATTAAAAAAGTTGAAATCTTTGAATTTCACATTATCCCCCTTCCACTCTCACCACACACCCTCATTGAGAAGCTCAGCAATTTGGTAGGGCTTATACATGTGAATTCATGCAAAAAACTTATGCAACAGCAATGTTGCAAAAGAATGATTAAATTCCATCTATCCTTTCCCACCCTCCATTTATTGTGTTCCCTCCATTAACCTGTCCTTCTATGAAAGTGTTTGCTTATGATCTCCAAATCTGCCGTCCCTGCTATTATTCTTCCTTTCTTATCTCCTCTCTCCCCTCACTTTCCTGTAGGTAAGATAAACTTCCCTACCCAACTGAGTGTGTATGTTATTCCCTGCTGAAGCCAAATCCAAAGAAGGAAGGCCTCATTTTTTCTTTTTCACCTTCCTCTTCTTCCACTTCATTGTAAAACTCTTTCTTGCTTCTTTTATATGAGATGATTTACTACATTCTACCTCTCCCTTTTTCTTTTTCTTAGTACATTCCTCTCAACACTTTTATTATCTATTTTAGATATCATTCCTATTTTTTTTCATGTAGGAATATAAACAGGTAAACTTTAGTACGTCCCTTGTGATTTCTCTTTCCTGTTTATTTTTTCATGCATTTCTTGATTCATGTATTTGAAAGTCGAATCTTTTACTCAGCTCTAGTCTTTTCAACAGGAATGCTTGAAAGTCCTCTATTTCATAGAATATCCACTTTCCCCTTGAAGTACTTTTCTCAGTTTTGCTGGCTAGGTAATTTTTGGTTTTAATTCTGGGTCTTTGGTCTCCTGAATAACATATTCCAAGTCCTTCTATCTCTTAATGTAGAATCTGCAAGATCTCATGTTATTCAGATTGTGTTTCCACAATACTTGAATGTTTTTTCTTTCTGATTGCTTGCAATATTTTGTCCTTGACCTGGAAACTCTGGAATTTAGCTTCAATATTCCTTGGAGTTTTCCTTTTGGGATCTCTTTCAAGAGGTCTTTGTTGGATTCTTTCAATGTCTATTTTACCCTCTGGTTCTAGAATATCAGGGGAGTTTTCTTTGATAATTTCTTAAAATATGCTATCTGGGTTCTTTGTGGTTTTTTTGATCATGTCATTCAGGAAATCCAAAAAATTCTAAATTATCTCTCTTGGATTCATTTTCCAGGTCAGTTCCTTTTCCAATGAGATATTTTAAATTGTCTTCTAATTTTTCATTCAATTTGTTGCATTTCAGTTTTTAAAACACTCTCCTAATTGGATTTTTGGAACTCTTTGGTCATTTGGGTTACTCTAATTTTAAAGGTGTTATTTTCTTGAGCATTTTCAGGGAGTTTTCTTTAGCAAACTCTTGATTCCTTTTTCATGATTTTCTTGCATTACTCTCATTTCTCTTTGCAATTTTCCTCTACTTCTTTTTGTTTTCAAAATCTTTTTTGAGTTTTTCCATATTCTGAGACCAGTTGGTAGTTTTCTAGAGGATTTGAATGTAGGAGCTCTGACATTTTTGTCTTCATTTTGTATGTTATAATCTTCCTCATCACCAGCGATGTAAGAAAATACCTCGTTACCAAGAAATTAAGAATCTATATTCTGTTTCTTTTTCCCCAACATGTCCATTTTCCCAGTTAATTACTTGACTTTTAAGTCCTTTGCTAAGTTGAGGACTCCAGAGGTAGCTGCTCAGCCAGTTTCTTGACTTTTGAACTCTTTGTTAACTGAGGTGCTAAAGAAGCAGCCTCTGCTTCAGTGGTGGCTGCTGCCATCTTAGAGCTGGGGCCATGTCTGAGGACAGGGGCATGATCATGATCCTCTTGGAGCCAAGTGAGGGACCCTAACCACTGAGAAGTCAGGAAATTGCAGTCACTACCAGTGTTTCAGTCCCATAAGGCCAGTTCCAGCTCCCTCCAACACTGGTGCAGCCCATGGTGAACTGCACTGTGCTCCCAATTCGTTGCAGTAGACCCTTCCTGCAGACTTTCTAGAATGTCTTTGGCTGGAAATTTCCTTCAGTCTGTTGTTTCATGGGTTATGCTGCTCTGAAATTTGTTTAGAGCCATTATTTACAGGTTTGGGGTGGGGGGAGGTTGGAGGAAAGTTCTAGAAGGTCCCTGCTTCTCTTCTGACACCTTGACTGGATCCAATCCTTTGGAATTATTTTATCTTATTTGAAATTTTGTACTTCCTTTTCCATTTGCCCAATTTGCTTTCAGTACATTTTTGTGCTCTTTTGCCACGTGGCCTATTTTTTGTTGTTGTTATGCTTTGTTTAAAAAATTACTTTCAGTATATATTTTTTAACTTTCTTCATCAAGTACTTGACTGTTTTCATGATTTTCTTAGGCTACTTTCATTTCTCTTTAAAATTTTCCTTATAATGGATTTTAAAATACTTTTTGAACTCTTCTCAGAATCATTTTTGGTCATGAAGCCTATTTATTGTTGGTTTTGGGGTTTTTTTTGAGGTTTTGCATATAGCTGCTTTAATTTCATTCTCTCTTTTTTGTTCTTATTTTGTGTTTCCATCTTCCTTGTCACCATAATAACTTCCTATGGTGAGATTATTTTGCTGTTGTTATTTACTCATTTTCCAGTCTATTTAAGACATTGACATTATGTTAAAGTTTGGCTCTCTTCATTTGGTGGAGGGGACACTATTCTAAGCTTCAAGCCTTGCTGTTGCTCTTTTTAGAGCAAGTTCTGTGGATTTGTAAGTATTCAGTTCTTTCATGCTGTTATGATCTAAGGAGTTTTGTGGTCACTGCTCTCCTAGCCTGTGCTCTGTTCTGTGAGAAACCTCAAGTATTCTTTTCTTCCCTGTTCCTGAGACCATGACCACAAATTTTGCTAGTGCTTATCCTTATCCTAGGACTGCAACTCAGAAGTGTGCATGGGCAATGCAACAGAGTATTACACCCAGTTTCATCAAATGTTCCTCTTTTATTTCCTTTTTACCATCTGTCCAACTTCCTTACGAACTCTGAATTGAAATTTCAGGAAACCACCATTGGCACTGATTCAGTCACTACCCAGAAGTGCTACTGGCTTGCTGGGGTATGATCTCAACTGACACGGCCTGTGTTTGACTGTACTCTACTCACACTCTAGTAAGATATAACTTTCATATCCACCTTTTAAGTTGCCTTAGGCTAGAAATTATTTCTCCCCGATCTTCTGCGGGTTTTGTCACTTCAGAATCCATTCTGAGGTATTAAATCAAAGTTGAGTGCAGGAATTTTGGGAGAGCTCAGGTGATTCCCTGCCTTTACTTTGCTGTCTTTTTCTCCCTACTCCCAGAAAACATATGAATGTTTTGCAACTGGTAATGCCCTTCTGGATAAAATGACTCTGGTCTGTCTAGGTAATGATATAGTTACATTGCATCAGAATTATGTAGGAAACTGGTCCCCAAAAAGTTGCATGACAGGTAGATGGAGACTAAACATAAAAGATTTCTGTAATCGAGTTCCATACAACTCAGTTACATGACACCATGCTCCAAGGTTTGGGTTAAGAGCGTATTTGTATAGGACATATTTCTCTCTCTCTCTCTCTCTCTCTCTCTCTCTCTCTCTCTCTCTCTCTCTCTCTCTCTCTCTTTCTCCACATATATAGATATATAGACATATACATATCTATATATACATATATACACATATACCTTTAAACACATGCACACACGTGTGCATGTGTTTGTGTGTGTGTGTGTGTGTGTGTGTGTGTGTGTGTGTGTGTTTAATCCACTTTCTATCTAATACTCTTTTACAGGGATCAACTCCATGGAACAAAATGCCTCTCCAAGAATATGTTCATCCCTTGAGAGAAATGATTTTTAATACCCAGTAACTGGGGTAATCTAACGTTTTCCTTCCCTATTTAAAATTTATCATTTCAAGGTCAAGCCTCTGAAAGATTGACTAATTATAGAAGGCAGGATTAAAATTCTTCCAAATCTGGGGATTTAACCACCTAGACATAGAAAGAATTTAATCTAAGGTCAAAATCTGGCTCAATGTGTTCTTCTCAGGCTTAGGTCAGAGATATACGTCCTTTGTCTAAAATGCCCAAGTCTCAGAGTGACTTGGAAGTAAATCACTCATAATCAGCTCACTCCACTTTGCATCTGTTGCTCTGCCTATTTTCAACTCCAAGGAAGAAGTTCCTCCCACTCAAAATAATTTCTTGAATGTCCTTCTCCACTTCTTTCCTTTCTCTTTTTGTGTATTGTCTCCCTCCCAAAGAATTGTAAATTCCTGAGGCAGGAAATGCTTTTCTTTCTATTTATTATTAACTGTATACCAAGTGCTTAGCTCTCTATCTTCATGTAGTAGGTCCTTCATAATTGTTTATTAGACAGAAAATAAAAGCATGGAGCGTTTTCTGACATTTGGCTTTTATATTATAATACTGCAAAAGATCATGCAATGATCAGCTGAATAAAATAAGAAGAAATTAAAGAGGGCAAAAATGATATTTTATATGCAGGCTAAAATTTATCTGAGGGAGCTTGGTGGTGCAGTTGGTAGAGCATCAACCTTGGGTCAGGAGGACCTGAGTTCAAATTTGGCCTCAGACACTTGACACACTTACTAGGTGTGGGATCTTGGGCCAGTCATTTAACCCCAACTGCCTTTCCTTCCCCATCCAGAAATGTTTTTACAATTATTCATAATTTGCTCTCATTTCTCTTCCCAATTTATCCTCCACCTCTCTTACTTGATTTTCAAAATCCTTTTTGAACTCTTCTATGGACTGAGACCATTGCATATTTATTTTGAAGGTTTTGGATGCAGAAGCCTTGACTTTTATGTCTTCTTCTGATTGTGTGCATTGTTCCTTCTCATCTGAAAGGATGGAAGAAATAACGGCTCACCAAGAAATGAACTTTCCATTGCCTTATTCTTTTTCTCCTTTGGGGACATTTTCCCAACCAGTTACTTGACTTTTGAGTTATTTGTCAAGGAGGTGGTATACTCTGGGAACCTGTAGGTTATCAGTTTCTCCAAGGTGGAACTATCAAGGAAGAGGAGTTTATTCCTCTCCTGGCCTGTGTTCTGGTCTATGAGCAGGATTCCCTTTCCAGAGCCTCCACCAGTTCCATCAGGCCAGCCAGCACTACTTCTCACCCCAGGGTCACCACTCAGCAATAAGATCGATAAGCTGCTCATTTCCCCCAGGGGCTTTAGGCCAGGGCTCCAGCAATAGAAGCTGTCGCTGCCCAGGGCCTGGGCTAGACCTCTGTGTTCCCTTCTTACTCAAGAGAAACAGCTTTCTCACTGACCTTTGAAGCTATCTTTGGCGTTTGTGAATTGAGGAATCTGGGACAAGCAGCTGCTGCTGGTGGTGCCTTGAAGACCACTCCAGTCCTGTCCTTGCTACAGCAAGGCCCACACTGTGCTACACTCTGCTAGGTGCCTTTCCTGTTAACCTTCCAGGCTGCCTAGGGTTGGAAATTTCTTTCACTGTGTCGTTTTGTGGCTTCAGCTGCTAATTTGTTTAGAGTCATTTCTTTTACAGGTATTTTATGGGCTGTGGGAGAAGAGCTTCTAGAGGTGTGTCCTTCTATTCCTCCATCTTGGTCCTGCTTCCTCAAAAATTATCCTTATGAGAGACAGAATAGGAAAGTATGACTAGAAAACAAATCATGAATACCGACTTAGTGGTGTTCAAGATTTACCACTCAAAAGTACAAAACCAAAAGCAACAAAACAAATGCTATGTTAGGTTTTATTAAAATAAGAATAGTGATGTGAACTTGGGAGATTATTATTCCTCCTAGTTCATTCCTGCTCAGGGTAATTTTGGAAGTCTCTGTTGCATTATGGGGACCCTATTTTAGGAAGGAGGTGGAAAACACACTGAATCAAAATTTTGATGGAAGTAGTCTAGAGACCCTCAAGTCATTCTCTTTCAATGAGTTTGCTACGTGGCTTACTTTTTTTCTCTCTTCCTTAGCTCCTGCTCTCATGTTAGCGGACTTCAACCTACATGAAGATGTTTTCCTGAAGTACCCTCACCACTAAATTCATCACCCTACTCTCTTTCCATGAGCTATTCCTCCACCATAACTCAGATACACAAAATGATGGCTATATTCTTGATATTGCCATCATCCACAAATGCACCACCTCCATATCAAGGATTCAGAAATCCCTTTATCCAACCATACTCTATTCATCTTTGACCTCTATCTCTGCATCCTCCTACATAACTCTACTCTTTACCCTCACTGTCACCTCCAGTTCCTTGATCCCTTAATTTTCTCCCAGGCCATCTCCCCTGCACTTATCACTCTCTCCTCCCTATGTTGACAACTTGATGAACAAATTCAAAACTACACTTTTCAACTCTCTTAAATTCCTACTCCCTTTGTCATATTGCCAAATATTTCCTGCTAAACTTCATATTTGGATCAGACTCACTAACACCTTTGCTCTGAGATATGTTCTCCTGAGCAAAAGTGTGTACAATCATTCTGACTTCATCCACTTCAAATTTACATTGCTTATCCTCAAACTGGACCCTCAGTACTCATAAGAAATCCTCTTATATCACCCTTATCAACTCACTATCCCTTTCCACAATAATTATTCCAAATTTTTCATCCCTCCTCAAACCTCCTATATCCCTCTGTATCCTCATTTGTTCCCGCTTTATTGACTTATTTCCTACTGCTTGCAAACAAGTATGAATCTTCCCCATCATGAAACAAACTACATCACTTATTCTTTCTATCCTTGAAAATTATTATCTTACATATTATCTGCCCTTTGGAGCTAAACTAGTTCAAAAGGATATCTGTAGTAAGTGCCTCTAATTTTCTACTCTTATTCTCTTCTTACCATCTTATACTCTGGTTTTCAACCTTGTGATTTCACAAAAACTACCATTTAAAAATTTGCAAATTATCCCTTAGTAGATAAATCCAGTTGTCTTGTCTTAATTGTCATTCTCCTAAACATCTCTACAACACTTGACACTGTTTATCACTCTCTGTTCCTAGATATTCTCTTCTTTCTCAGTTTTTCAGGACGCTATCTCCTGGATTTTCTCTTACCTATCTGACTGATCCTCTAGACCACACTCTCTAACTATAGCTGTCCCTCAAGGTTCTATCCTGAGTCCTCATCTCTTTTGGCTCTCCACAATTTGACACTGTTCCTCGCATGGATTAATTACCATCTTTATGCTGATCTACCTCTCCTGCCCTTCTCTCTGCTAACCTCTGTAATGGATAGTAAAGGAGGATATTTTACTTTTTATGTTTTAGTGTAATAAAGAAGTACAATGCTTCCATGTGGATGTGACTGAGCAGGATCTTTCCCATCCATTGTCCAGCCTGGGAAGATGTGTAGGTAGGTTCACACTTTTTGTAAATTATGCACTGTTTCTCAAGGGAAGTACATCCTCTGTCTCTAAAAAAGTGTATAAAGATTCTGAGGTGTGGGTTTTATTTTGGGGCTTAGTTTTGGTAAGAAGGTTTGATTGCCAGATGAGGACTCTGGGAAGCAACTAAGGAGCACCCTGGCTTTGAGAATCCAGATATTGTGCTTCCCTCTCTGTTAACTGGTCAGACAGCTGTACTTACCTGTTGAATTATGGTCAGGTAAAGGAAACCATATCTGTTGGCTTTCAATTTCTCTGTATTTTCTTTGAAGTTCAGAGTGCTGACAGCCCTGAAATAGGTGAATGATATATGTGCTTGGTTAAAAGATTGATACATGTGGTTGATTAAAGTTATTATTAACCCCTCCTTTTATGAATGCAGATCTAAGAACCTGTGATAGCAGGCCCCCTTTCATTTTGGGGTGCTTACTGACACAAACTCCAGTTTTCCATATTCAATTGCCTTTCAGATGTTAAATTAGATGTCTAGTAGACATCTTAAACTAGATAGGTCTAAAACAGAACTGGTTATCTTGCCCGCTAAACCTTTGCTTCCTCCCTATCATTGTAGAAGGTAACATCATCATTCCATTCTCTAGGCTCTCGGCTCAGAACCTAATAGTAATGCTGGATAGGATTCTCACTATACCTCACCCTGCCCCCTCCCTCCCATAACTAAACTGTTGCTAAGGTTCAATTTCATCTTTGCAAAATATCCGAAATACATCTCCTTCTGTCTTCTGACACTGTCATCACTTCAGTGTAGGCCCTCATCAAATTTCAGGTCAATGAATTTCAGGATCCTGCTGGTAGTTCTGTATGTTTTAAGTCTTTATCCACTCCAATTCTAATAAGTCACTAAATAGAATTTCCTAAAATGTAAGCCTCATCATCCACTAAATAAACCCTAGTGACTTCCTAATGCCTCCAGAAGCAATACAAATTGTTCTCTTTGGCATTCAAAACCCTTCATAACCTAGACCTCTTTTCCCTTTTCAGTCTTCTTCCACATTCACTGAAAGGGTGTTGCCTCAGACAAACTGAGCCATGGAAAAGACGTTATCTTAACAAAACCAAGCTCTCCCACTGCATCTGGGGTCATCTCTAGTGATCCTGACCTATGTGTTGCTATTGGACTCAGATGTACCTGGAGAAATGAGTGAGACTTCTGACTGCACAGCTCTGCTTCACTTGAAGACAATACACTTACAAGTGAAGACATCACCCTACTGATATCAGTGTTCCTCTTCAAAAAAGAAAGACAATCAACAATCTGTGAGTAGTATTAGCTGCCCCACTTTGAATTCAATTGGGTAGTTACAGTTGGGCAATATTCCTTTGCTTCCTTCCTTCCTTCTTCCCTTCCTTCCTTCCTCCTTTTCTCTATCTCTCCCTCCTTCCTGTCTTTTCCCACAAGGGTAATCATACCTTTATATGTGGGTGGTAGGTCCAATGGAATACAAATTTTTTTTGACTGAAGCCTCACAAGTTATCTTGATTTTTGGAATTTAGAATTTTTTTTTTCTTCCCTAGTAATTTGTTCAATCACTTAAAAAAAGATTGGAACAATTAATTCTTTTGTTCCATGAAGTTTCATTTAATATTTCTTGAAACAGAACTCTGGAAAACCAGGCTTCCATAAAGCCCATTGGAATCCAGTTGGAGCTAACTGACTATGTGTTAAATGAAAATCACTCTGCATTTCACTGACTAGCCAATTAGTAGATCCCAGCCCAAGACTTACTTGGTCATTGCGTGGGTTTTGATGTCTCAGGATGACTGTCAATAGCAATTGTTTATATTCTGGCCAGAAACTCTAAGGGTTTTGCCCTTCCAGTACATCTTTTTTGAATAAGCAAAATTGGCTGCTTTTTGCACCATTTCTTACCTACTCATGGATCCTTGAATGAGTGTAACCTCAGACAAAAGACCTGGGAAAGACCAACTTAAAAAGAGCAACTCCTATTACTGTATCTGGTCATCTTCAGTCATCCTGGCCTATATCTTGCCACTGGACTCATATGACCCTGTAGAGGTGAGTGAGGCTGATGGCTTTGCACAACCTTGACTCAATTAAATAAAATTTACTTGAACGTCAAGACATCACCCTTTTGATGTCAT
The DNA here is from genome assembly GCF_028372415.1 of Notamacropus eugenii. NCBI lineage: Eukaryota > Metazoa > Chordata > Mammalia > Diprotodontia > Macropodidae > Notamacropus > Notamacropus eugenii. Next base: position 246,171,892 of record NC_092877.1, on the reverse strand, counting down.
TTGTCCTCTTTGAGAACAAAGGACAAACAACAACAACAATCTTACACCTTTTTCCTCAATATGTACTCTTTCATCCAGTGCCACTGGCTTCTTGGCTATTTGATGAATAAGACACTGTATCTCCTTGCTCTGGTCATGTCATCTGGCTATACTCCAAGCTTAGAATGCTCTTTCTTCTCCACTCTGCTGATCACCCTAAATTCCCTTGAGTCCAATTAAAATCCCGCTTCCTAGAGGAATCTCTCAATTTCAGTGCTTTCTCATTTAATTATCTCCTATTTATCTTATATATAGCTTCCTTTGCATACATTTGTTTGTGTATTGTTTTCCCTGTTAGATTGAAAGCTCCTTGAAACAGGGACTCTCTTTTGCCTCTTTTGTATTTCCAGTGCTTAGGAAAACACCTGTCATATTGTACACATATAAGGCATGTTTACGGAATGAATAAATTAATGAGCCAAGATATTGAATGTAATTGTATCTTTGATATTTAAGTTTGAGTTAAAAAGACTGTAAATAGTTAGCCAGGAGAAGAAAATAATTGAGGGATGTCTTCTATTTTGCCCCTCACAATGCAAACTGATTTATATAGCATCTCTAATATTATAGCACAATCTCCTTGAGAGCAGACTTTAGGATGTGCTGTGAGAGTTAGCTTACTTACAGTAGTTACCTATTGCAGATAGCCTTTTGCAGGAGTTCAGCTACAGAGGGTAGAAAGGATATAGGTAATAATTCTCAGAGATGGAAAGAACAAGTGAGGTTTCTGTTTGGTTGCTTGCTTCATGATAAGGGAGACCCAACCATGTCTGCAGATAATAGATGTATTTATATACTTTGTATTTGTTTTCCAGTAACCACATAATAGCTATTTAATATATGCTTTGAGTGCTTTAAAGGGATTCTGGGCTAGTACTCTCTCAAAGCATTTTCCTTGAAATTTACATTACAAATTATTAGATATTAGAACAAAATATAACATTCATTGGTCAGTAAATGAGTAAGAAAGCAAATATTTATTTCGTCATTGTAGGATAATCTTAACAAGAAAAAGCACTGAGGATGCATTCTGTTGATTTGATGAAAGTCCCTGAGTTTCTCATCATTTTCCACAAATCAAGTGTTTGAAGAGGCTGACGCTTTAGTTCTCTAAAGCAATCAAGTCATAAAATGTTTTCAGCACCTTCAAAGGAAAAAGTAAACCTAACTTTGATGATGGACTGAGTTGGGATATTGCTCCCGTCATACAAGGACTGTAAATTGGCAGAGATTTCTTTTGCCTGACACTTACATAATCCAAAAAGACACAATCCAAGATTTGAGAACAAGTTCAGAAAAATATCACAGCGTAACAATTAAGTCAAATACAATCAACAAAATGTCTGCTCTTGTGTAAGAGGAGTTAAAAATTTTCTCTGCCCATTAATAAACATCAGGCAGAGCTATTGAGGAAGGTTTAATTGGAGGGGGCTTGTTTTTTATGAGGGCCCACCACACCTTCTGCTGATTGTTGGTGAGACACTGGGTCATGTGGGATCATACTCTCCTATTCTGAAAAGAGTATATATACTATGAGGTGAGGTTTTGCCTTGAGACTTAGTTTATGGAAGAAAGTCCATCCCTGTGCCAGATGAGACTCTGGGCACCCAAGAAGACCCCAGCTTTGAAAACCCAGATTTTGGCACTTCTGTCTCTGGTAGTGATGTATATATTCCTATGATCATAGATTTGGAAGCCCTGTCTGTTGGTCCTGCTTGTATTTTCGCCTTTGCTGTATATGTACCATTAAAGTGATTGTTGATCCCATAAAGGTTGCTTTCCTTTTTGAAAAGCAGATCTAAGCATCTATACAACAAGCCCTCCTATGTATACTGTGGTCCTTGGTGTTTTAACTGAGAAATTATTTTTAACTATTCTTTCGTATTTAAAGATGACACTGCTTAGTTTCACTTAATCTCTCATGATCTCAGTAGTTCAATTTGCAAAAGGAAGGCACTAGAGTACATACTTTTTTAAGATTCCTTCTAGCTTTAACCATATGTGATTCTGTAAGCCAGTCAGTAGAAATTAGAGTATGCCTATTTGTTTGCTATTAAAATGCTGTATTTTATTAAGAAATTAGGAAATTGGAGTTGGTTCAGAACTGACAAATGTGACTCCTGTATTCCTGAACAGAAGGAAGAAGACAAACAGATTAAATGTACAAGTCAATGTCACAGAGAGAGCCAATGTCACACCTGGCATTAGAACACAGAAGTTCATTCTGCTCAAACTTTTTTCAGACTCCTCCTCCCTAATTAAAAGTCATCATAGTCTGTTCCATAGAGAATTGTAAAGATTTTCATCATGATTGACAGTAATTAAACAAGACAGAGGAAAGCTACAGAAAAGAAGAAATTTGTTTTATGATTCCAAACAAGATGCAAGTGTACTATCTTCAACCATTTCAAACTATTTTTTATGCATTTAAGTCTTATTTCTGCATTGTAAATAAAAGTATTAATAAATATGCTTGATAATATGAGAATTGAGTAGAAGAGCAAGGTTAACATTTAGGCTACCAACAGGAAGAGCATAATAGCACCACACAAAGAAGACTTAGAAATGCAGAGCATGGTCCATCAGCAAAATAATCTGTATCTTTTAAATATGTATGAAGTTTTAAGCAAACAATTTTCTATAATTTGTCTCCCACTGCATACTATCATTATATCTTCCTGGATAAAGAGATCAGCATGAATTATGCAAATTCTTGATTGTGTTATCAAGCACTCTTGTACCTTAATAATAGCTGCTTGATACATTGCACTCTAGAAATACTGTCACGCAGAATTTTCACAACCAAACTTGTAATTTGTTGAAGGAATAAACACAAAGACTTAGTCATGTGATAAAAAAATATCCATCCAATTAAAAGGCATGGCTACCATGTGTTGAAAATCAAGAATATTCTCTTATGTTTAGCACAAATTGCTTTTTTTTGAAGATGAAGTTATTTGTTTGAGACAAATCTGAAATAGCCAGGCTACTTAAAATGATCTACATGTTCAAAATCTATTATTTTTACTACCAGCAGTAAACATTATTCTGGAGCATTATGATTTTCTGTATACCATGAATTGTAGTACTTGTAGTTCTATTACCAATACTAATATCAAATTATATTCTGGTATATGCCTGGCATGTAGTTTAAGCACAGCTGCACAAATTGCAGAGGATAAAAACAGAAACAAATCTAAACTGAATACCTTAAATAAAACATGCCTAGTTTAGTGCCATGTGGGAGTATGTTCTATTGAACAATTCCATGAAATGTCCAACTGTTGTTTACTATGTGTAAAGAATTATGCTAGGTGTTGAAGATACAAAGATATGACCCATACCCAGGAATATGCTTGCAAATGTATGGAGGGTACACTTGTAAAGGTAATCTGCATTATTAACATTTTATTCCTCAGTTTCTTAAGTCTATTCCAGGAATGAGGAACCTGGAAGGAAACAAGAGGATTAACTTCAAAGTATATCACCACAAATTCCAAGTTGGGAGTGTAAGAAAATGAAGATAATATAAAAAGTGCATTGATTGACAGCACTCCAGTAGTACTGACTTGTTCCACTCCTTCCTTGGCTGGCACCTAATATTTCACTCAAAGGTTGGCACTCAAAAATAAACACACATCCTAGAGAGTTCTCTCATTCAAAGAAGTTACAGAGTACAGCAAATGAAATGCAACCTCTCCCCCCCTCCCCAAATTGCCGGAATGGAAAGGAGAGGGGATTTTAAGTCAAAGGACCTGAGTTTGAATCATGGTTCAGGCATTTGTGAACAAATCACTTCTCTCGACTTCATTTACCTCCCCCTTAAAATGAAAATGTTCAACTCATTGACCCCTAAGATCCCTTTCAGCTCTAGGGTTATTATCCTATCCCTATCTGCTGTACCCTGTCCTTCCCTCATATGCATACTACTTCTCTCTTATGACCACAGGCATACAGTTCTTAAACAAGAAGTAGAGATGCATCTCAATTACAGTTCTAATAAAATATCTGTTTTTCAGAATAAATAATTATAAGGAAGTCATTAATGTCCTTTGAAAAATTAATTTGGACAAAATGGTGAGATGGGAAAAGTGAAAATTCAAGAAGCTGAGAAATAAGAGAGTGATGAGAAAGAGGAGACTGGGAATGGAGATTACACTTTCTATAGGTTTTTTGTTAAAAAAAAATAGATGTGGCAATAGCTTAAAGGCAAGGAGTGTTAGGAGTAGATAGACTATATAGTAGGTAGGACTCTGACCCTGATGGCAAGAAGATTTGTATTCAGATCCAAGCCTCAGTTTCCTCATCTGTAAAATGATATGGAGAAGGAAATAGCAAATAACGCAAGGTTCTTTGGCAAGAAAACCTCAAAATGGGTCATGAAGCCAGACCTGACTGAAACAACTAAATCGCAATAGATTTTAATTTACTTTTTTTCTATAAGGGAAAAGTATGGTTTGTATGTTGACTAATTAAAAGAATCAGACTAGATTAAAGATTTACAAGAGAAAGAAGATTTATTTTTCAGGGCAAGATACACTTGCCATCAATGAAATCTATCTGGTAGCTTCAAATATGTCAGAAGTTAAAGAAAATATTAAGAGTGAGGAATACAATAAATGAACATATCCCAGTGTGTCCTGACTAAGTAATAACGACTAGGTGTCAGGTTTAAGCTTCTAGCTTCATTCTATTCTATATGAAAGAAACTGTGCTAATTCCCAGGGAAATAAAGATAAATATGTAAAAATTCATGGCCTAAAAGTGGATATATTAAAAAAAGAAGCAAAATCAAAACCACACCACATATAGTGTTCATATTATTCCTTTTTTTCTTCTACACTTGTCAAACAGCTCTTTTTCTTTTTAAGCTTCTGTGGAAAAAGTTTTGAATTTAGAATCAGAAAGAACTCGTTTTGAATATTGACACAAACACTTAATAGTTACGTGGTTCTGAGTAAAAATGCTAATACCGGAAATACTTCCTTCACAGGTTGAGAGTTATTAATCAATTAGGACTGTTTGTGTGTAAGCAAATAGTCATATATATTTTAAAAACATTTCCATTCTCTCTCTCCATTATCATTGCAATAATGGCATTTCTCCCAAATGCATTTAGAATTTAATCTGTTCTTCACTCACTGTAACCCAAAAAATATCAGATTTGTATAACGCCACCCAAATATTTTTATTTAAATTTATTTCTTTAAGTTTTCCACATTCATTTCCACAAAATTTTGGGTTTCAAATTTTCTCCTCATTTCTCCCCTCCCCTCACCCCAAAACGCCAAGTATTCTAATCGCCCCTATCACCAACCTGTCCTTCCTTCTAACATCCCTCCCTTCCCTTATCCCCATCGTCTCTTTTGTCCTGAAGGGCAAGATAAATTTCTAAAGCCTATTATCTGCATTTCTTATTTCCTAGCTGCAAGAACAATACTGAACAGTTGTTCCGAAAACCTTGAGTTCCAGCTTCTCTTTGTCCCTCCCTCCCCACCCATTCCCTTTGGGAAGGCAAGCAATTCAATATAGGCCATAGCTGTGTAGCTTTGCCAATGACTTCCATAACAGTCGTGTTATGTAAGACTAACTATATTTCCCTCCATTCTCTCCTGCTCCCATTGCTTCTATTCTCTTTTTTGATCCTATCCCTCCCCAAAATTGCTCCCTCCTCCCACTGCCCTCCCTTCCATTATCTCCTCAACCTGCTTATCCCCTTCTCCTACACTATCCTGTATTGTAAGATAGGTTTTCATACCAAAATGAGTGTGCATTTTATTCCTTCCTTCAGTCAAATGTGATGAGAGTAAGCTTCACGCTTTTTTCTCTCACCTCTCCCCTTTTTCCCTCCACCGAAAAGTTTTTTACTTGCCTCTTTTATGAGAGATAATTTGCCCCATTCCATTTTTCCCTTTCTCCTCCCAATATATTTCTCTCTCACTGCTTAATTTCATTATTTTAAGATATGATCCCACCCTATTCAATTTACCTTGTGCTCTGTGTGTGTGTGTGTGTGTGTGTGTGCAATCCCACCAACTACCCAGATACTAAAAAAAGTTTCAAGAGTTACAAATATGGTCTTTCCGTGTAGGAATGTAAACAGTTCAACCTTAGTAAGTCCCTTATGACTTCTCTTTGCTGTTTACCTTTTCATGCTTCTCTTCATTCTTGTGTTTGAAAATCAAATTTTCTTTTCAGCTCTGATCTTTTCATCAAGAATGCTTGAAAGTCCTCGATTTCACTGAAAATTCATCTATTGCCCTGAAGTATTATACTCACTTTTGCTGCGTAGGTAATGCTTAGTTTAAGTCCCAGTTCCTTTAGCTCCTGGAATATCATATTCCACGCCCTTCAATCTCTTAATATTGCAGCTGCTAGATCTTATGTTATCCTGATTGTATTTCCACAGTACTTGAATTGGTTTTTTCTAGCTGCTTGCAATATTTTCTCCTTGACCTGGGAACTCTGAAATTTGTCCATAATGTGCCTATTAGTTTCTGTTTTTGGATCTCTTTCAGGCGGTGATTGGTGGATTCTTTCAGTATTTATTTTGCCCCCTGGTTCTAGAATATCAGGGCAGTTTTCCTTGACAATTTCATGAAAGATGATGTCTAGACTCTTTTTTTGATCATGGCTTTCAGGTAGTCCTATAATTTTTAAATTGTCTGTCTTGAACCTATTTTCCAGGTCAGTTGTTTTTCCAATGAGATAGTTCACATTATATTCCATTTTTTCATTCTTTTGGTTTTGTTTTGTGATTTCTTGGTTTCTCATAAAGTCATTAGCCTCCATCTGGTCTATTCTAATTTTGAAAGAACTATTTTCTTCAGTGAGCTTTTGAACCTCCTTTTTCATTTGGCTAATTCTGCTTTTTAAAAGATCCTTGTCCTCATTGGCTTTTTGAACCTCTTTTGCCAATTGAGTTAGCCTATTTTTCAAGGTGTTATTTTCTTCACCATTTTTTTGGGTCTCCTTTAAGCAAGATGCTGACCCACTTTTCATGCTTTTCTTGCATCTCTCTCATTTTTCTTCCCAATTTTTCCTCCACCTCTCTTCCTTGATTTTCAAAATCCTTTTTGAACTCTTCCATGGCCTGTGCCTATTGAACATTTATTTTGGATATTTGGGATACAGAAGCCTTGACTTTTGTGTCTTTCCCTGATGATAAACATTGTTCTTCCTCATCTGAAAGGATGTGAGAAGATATCTTTTAACCAAGAAAGTAACCTTCTATAGTCTTATTTTTTCCCTTTTTTGGGCATTTTCCCCAACCAGTTACTTGACTTTTGGGTCCTTTGTCAAGATTAGGATATACTCTGGTAATCTGTGAGATCTCAGTTCCTCCTAGGTGGCACGATCAAGCATGTACTGGTCTGGACACAGAGAGGGATTTTTGGGCCCAGAATCTTAGCTGTTACCTCTCCACAGCCACCTGGCCTCCAGTTCTGCCAAGTTAGCACTGGGGACTGATTTTCAGATAAGCTGGATGGGGAAGGCCACCGTTCAGTGTGAGACAAAGACCAACTAGGACAGGGCCTCCACACAGGGCTGAGGTAAGACTCAGCCCTTTAGTGCCCACAGGGGTTTTTATGTTCCAACAATGGAGCAGTCTATATGGGCTGCTGTACAGCCTCTGTGGCAGCTGCCTGATGCCAGAGCTATGGGAAGGCCCTTCTCCCTTCCTGGCCAGTTGAAAATACCCCGTCACTGACCTTTGGTGCCTGTGGGTTGAGGGATCTGAGAACCGTTGCTACTGGGACTGGGGATTCCGCGACTGAAGATTCCACCCCGAAGGGCTGTTTGGGAGCCACCCTGCATGGACAATACTGGGCTGGACTCTGCTCCCTGTCTGGTGCAACTGACGTTTCCTTTGGGTCTTTCAGGTCACCTTGGGCTGGAAATCTCTGTCACTCTGTTGTTCTCCACTTCTGCTGCTCCAGAATTTGTTGAGAGTCCCTCTCTACAGGTATTTTATGGGCTGTGTGGGGAGACCCTGCGTATATGTGTCCTTCTACTCCTCCATCTTGGCTCCGCTCTCATCATCACCCGAATATTTCAAACATGTTTTCTGATGTGTATATTCATTGCTCTTTTATCACCCTCCTCTTTTCTGTTTCCAAATTAAATTAATGCTATGATGTTGCTATTTCTAACTGTCTCTGACTCTGTGTACTTTTCTCTCTTTCTTTGTCTCTTTTTCTCTCTCTCTTTTTGTCTCTTTGCTTCTTTTAATCACAAATTCTGTAAATGAAAGCAATCTCCAGTTGTCATAATCTAAATCTAGCCACTGGACCCAGATGGCTGGAGAGAAGAAAGTGAGGCTTGTGATTTCACACCACCCTCCCTCACTTAAATCTAGCTCACTTGCAAGTCAAGTTATTAACTTCCTGATGGCATGATCCTCTTTGTGAAGCAACATGTTAGTAGTATGAGCTGCCCCACTGGGAACCTAATTGGTCAGTTAGAGTTTGGCAGTGAAACTCTTTCTTTCCTTCGTCTTTCCAGTGCTCTTCTGCTTCCTCTCCCTCTGTCTATCGAGGTTATCATGCTCTTACCTGAAAGTGTTCTACACAGAGGATAAAATTTTGATAGCTGAAACCTAATAAGATATGTTTGGGTTTATTGGTTAGATTTCTTTCTTAAGAACTATGTTTTAACCTCAAATAACTCTGTCTCTCACAGATTGGCCAACAGTAAGTTCTTGCCCCACTTGGTCCTTGTTTTGTCCCTGAGAATACAGAGTGAATGCAAGTAATATCTATTTTTTCTTTTGGCCAGATATACTGAGGGTCTTTTCCTCCCTGACTGATTTTTTTAACTAGGTATAAGAAGCCATTCTTTGCCACATTTCTTACCTAGGCCTTAGTCACTGAATAGACATTGCCTCAGTTAACTTGAGATCTGGGAAAAACCTTAGTTTAAAGGCTTCATTTGGAGTCATCCCCAGTCATCATGGTATAAGTAAATAAATAAATGAGCAACCAAACAAATAAATATATAAATTGAGCAATATATGTATATGTGTGTGTATGTATAATATATCTCTAATGTGGGTATCTATCTATCTATATCTCTTTCTCTATCTATTGATCTATTTATGAAGAGGTATGACTGTGTAGCACAACGTCACATAAATATAATGCAATTGCAAGTCATGGCATGCCTTCTTAATGTCATGGTTTTCTTTGAGAAGGAAGGAGAAACAACAGTTATCTGTATAAGTCTACACACACACATGCACACATCTGCATGTATACATACACATATGTTTATTACTATATCTCTATTTATCTAACTATATCTGTTTTTCTATGCACACATACCATGTAACACCATCTTTTTGCTGTTGTACTTTTGGGGGAAGGTTGATATTTATATTGTGTGTGTGTGTGTGTGTGTGTGTGTGTGTGAATGGATCAAAAGGTAAAAGAAAATGGTTCTAAAGGTTAACTTTTCTGCTAAATGCTTTTGTTCTGCATCTAAGTCAAAAGCAATTGAGTAAGTATCCTTGTGATCATAGGTAACCAAATTAAAAAATAATGTAGGGAAAAACAAAGGCTTCTCTCTCCATGGGTAAAGGTCAACTTGCATTATATGAAGTTTGGAAAGTATTGAAAAAGAGTAATCAAACTGCTGTATAAAAGTGCCTTGTAAGTAAAAAACCTAATTTTTTTAAACTTGTTTTTTAGAAGAGATAGAGTGATAAAGAAAGTGTCATGCAAAATACATTCAGTAAAATGTCCATACTTAAAATTCACACATGGTTCATTCTACGTTCTTAACTTTGTGAGATGTCAAGAAAGAAAGATGATCTTTAAATTAAGAACTTAAAAAAGTAGAGAGATTACAGGACTTTGTAACTCAAAAGCCATTAGAATTACATAAGAAAATGACTAAGTACACAATGCTGATTTCATAAGAGAGCTTAATAGCTCATGTCCTGACTTATTGAAACAACCAAGCTTCATATTATCAGAACTTTCTGTACTTTCAAGTATAACCTCATATATGGCTCACATTAAAAATCACAATTAGAAATGGGGGGAAGGACGGAAAGTGTGAGAAAAGATCCTGTTAGATATAAAGTCTACTAGACACATGGTATTTTTTAATAAAAAGAAGTAACTAATATATACTATGGAAATAATTGCCATTTAACTGTGGAATACAGTAGTAAATGACATATGATTCCTTTGTGGAAGGAAGCAATGGGGCAATATTTGAAGTGCTTGGTCTTATCCTTCTATTTAGCAGTTTGAACGATAGCAGGGTAAAGATGAAAAATGTGTAAGACTGCCCTTCCAAAATCTCACAGCTAGATTTCCTTCTTTCTGAAACAGTAACTTTATACCAAGAAGTTGTTCCAATTTCCTGACTCTTCTCCCTGAGTCTTGCTACCTGATTTCCAAGTTATAACACTCAATAAATGTTTGTTGAATGACTTTCTTCAGAGTACTACTAGGTCCTAGAGCAATGTATACAGTTAAATTAAACATTATGAGAGACCATGATTTCCCTCCTTACACTTTCTTTGACCTCTTCATTCTCTATTTTCAGGCAAGGTTACAGAATCAGAAAAATAAGATTCAGGGGAAAAAACAATCACATTGTGATCGTAACCAATAAAATCTCACTGCTGAAAGAAAAACTCTGGCAAATGCTGTAAAAAATATTTTCTAATACCAGGGTATGGTGGGAGGATGTTAAAAGAGTATTGTTTCAAAAAAGTACATGAATGGTGACTAGAGGAATCTCTCTTTTTGTAAGTGGATCTTTGACCCTTACTTAAGAGTTGTATTAGCAATAAAAAGTAGAGGGAATTCTCAAACATATCAGCTCAGAACGGGTATACAGTGGAAATGATGGAGAGAGAAGCAGGGAATCCTAGGCAATTATAGCAGCCAGCAGATCAAATGTCTGTAAGTCCCCTACTTCTGGGACCCAATATGGCAGGGTGATTGGTAATTGCTATATCCTTACCCTTGTTGACCTTGAAGAGCACTGAAAATATTGTCCCAGGAAACCTTCTGGAACAGTGGGATCAGCTGAAAGGATGCACAGTCTCTTAGCACCTGAGGCTAGGAAAATCGTGAAGGAGGGTCATTCTTGGTGTAACTGAAGGGGATACATGCAGGACAGCTCTCTGAGCAGTCTGACTTCAGCGAACTGTGAGGAGATCTTGAGCCTTAGGGGGATGAAGCCTGCAACTACCAACACCAGGCCTCCAAACATACCTCGGCAGCCCTGGGGAATCGGAAAGAAACTAACATAGAGGGGTTCACCAACCACTTACATTGCCTGCTCTCTAGCTCAGTAGAGGAGACCTCCTGTGGCCAGACCACTCCTCTCTCACAGTTAACACAGCTATCTCCAGGGAAAATCCAGGGAAACCCAAAAAGAATTAACCTGTTCTTGCTTTCCAACACCAGGCAGTTCAGCACCAGGTAATTTGCAGCATTTTAACTTGTAGCTGAAAAAAACAAAGGCCACAATACACAAAACCTCAAGTTCTAGGGACAAGAATTATGGGACAGAGCCCCAGTAACCCAGACACGGAGATCTACTTTAATAGCCAGGAAAACAGTGGTCACCATGACTAAGAAGCAAACCAGAAAAGGAAAAATCATGGAATCTTTCTATGGGAACAAGGACCAAAACAACAATACCAAAGATGTCAGCACTGAGATTATACTCCCATCTGAACCTTCAGAAGGGAATATAAACTGGTCTGAAATACAAAGAGCATTCTTGGAAGGGCTCAGGAAAGATTTCAAAATCTAAATTAAAGAAATAGAAGAAAAACTGGTCAATGATTTTAAAAATAAAAAATAAAAAGAAATTACAGAAGAATTTAAATGGAAAATAGGACAAATGAAAAAGGAAGTGCAAAATATATCTGGAGAAAATAACTCCGTAAAAGGACCAATTAGAAAGATGGAAAAGGAGACATAAAAGTTAACTGAGGAAAACAATTTGACAAAAAGTAGAATAGGGCAAGTAGAAATTAATGACTCTATGAGACATCAAGAATCAGTCAAACAGAATCTCAAGAATGAAAAGATAAGAAGCAAATGTAAAATATCTCACTGGAAAAAACCAATGACCTGGAAAATAGATCCAGAAGAGAAAATATAAGAATTACTGATATAACAGAAATTCATGATGAAAAAAGAACCTGGAAAATATATTCCAAGAAATCGTCAAAGAAAGCTGCCCAGAAGTCCAGATCTAGAAGGCAAAATAGTCATTGAACAACCCCACCATTCACCTCTTGAAAGGGATACCAAACTAAAAACACCGGGAATACCAATGCCAAATTCCAGAACTGTAAAGTGAAGGAGAAAATACTGCAGACAATCAAAAAGAAACAATTCAAATATCGAGGAGCTACAGTCAAGATCAAACAGGAGCTTGCAGCTTCTACATTAAAAGATCTCAGGAACTGCAATATGACATTATATAAGTTAAGGAACTGGGACTGCAACGAAGGATCAATTACCTAGCAACGTTCAATAAAATATTTCAGGTAAGAAAATGAATAGTCAATGAAATAAAAGTGTCCAGACCTTCCTGATGAAAAGGGCAGAGCTCAAAAAAAATTTCAATCTTCAAACACAGGTCTCAAGAGAGGCATAAAAAGGTAAACAGGGGAAAAAAAACTTATTATTCAATATGGACAAACTGTTTACTTCCTTGTAAGGGAAGATAATACATGTTATACTTCAGAAATCTACATTTATTATGATATATAAAAGGAGAAGTTCAAAGTAAATGATATCATGATCAAAATGTGATTTAAAGGTGTGAAGGAATTGTAATGGAAGACATGAAAAGGAGGAGGCAGGAAAAGATGAAATACATCACAGGAAGAGGCACAAAACTATATTACAGTAGAGTGAAAGAGGGGAGGGAGATGAGCATTGTTTGGTATTTACTTTCATTTAATTTGGTACAAGTAGGGAATAAAAAACTCACTTAAGTACAGAAATCTAACTAGCTCTATGGGCAGTGGGAGAGAAAGCAGGAAAGAACAGGGAGGGGAGTCTAAAAGGGAGGAAACAAGTACTAAGGAAAAAGGAGACTAAAAGGGAGATAGGCTGAAAGAAGGAAGGGAAGACAGGGGGAGGCGGTGGTCAAAAACTAAAACTCTATTGTGAAGGGTAGGGGAGAACTAAAAGCACAAACAAGTGAAAAAGGATGGAGGGAAAAGCACAGAGAGTAATCCTAACTGTGAATGTGAATGGGATGAATTCTTCCATAAAATGGAGACAGATAGCAGAATGGATTAAAAACCATAATCCAACAATAAGTGGTTTACAGGAATACATTTCAAATCGGGACATACACACAGGGAAAAGATAAAAGAGTGGAGCAGAATATATTGTGTTTCAACTGATGTAAAAAAGACAATGGTAGCAAACCTAATCTCAGACAAAGCAAAGTAGAAATAGATGTAATCAAGAGATAAGGAGGGAAACTATATGCTCCTAAAACTATATGCTCCTATATGCACCATAGACAATGAAGCAATATCTTTACTAAACATAATATGCTCCAAGTGGTATAGCATCCAAATTCTTAGAGAAGTTAAGGGAATTACAGGAAGAAATAGAAAGCAAAATTATCCTAGTGGGGGATCTCATTCTTCCCCTCTCTAAACTTGATAAGTCTAACCTCAAAATAAACAGGGAAGAAGTTAAGGAGGTGAATAATAACTCTGGATAAGGTGGATACGATAGACTTCTGGAGAAAACTGAATGGGGATAGAAAGGAATATACCTTTTTCTCAGTGGCACAAGGCATATATACAAAAATTGATCATGTAGTAGGCCATTAAAAACCTCACAATCCTGTGCAGAAAGGCAGAGATAGTCAATGCATGCTTCTCAGATCATGATGCAACAAAAATTATATGTAATCAAAGGCCATGGAAACATAAACCAAAAACTAATTGGAAACTAAGCAACCTAATCGTAAAGAATGACTTAAACAACAAACAATACAAAAAATCAATACCTTCATTCAAGAGAATGACAATAATGAGACAATCTCCAAAATTTTATGGGATACCGCAAAAGCAGTTCTTAGAGGAAGTTTTATATCTTTGAGTACCTATAGGAATAAAGTAGAGAAAGAAGAGATCAATGAATTGGGCATGAAGCTGAAAAAAACTGGGAAAAAAATTGAAAATTCCCAAGTAAATACCAAATTAGAAATACTGAAAACCAAAGGTGAGATTAATAAAATTGAAATCAAGAAAACTAATGAACTAATAAATACAACTTAGAGTTGATTTTATGAAAAAAATCGATAAAATTGATAAAACTTTGGTCAATTTGATTATAAAAAAGAAAGAAGTAATCCAAATTGCAAATAGCAGAAATGAAGACGGTGTACTAACATCCAAGGAGAAGGAAATTAAAGTAATAATAAGAAATTACTTTGCCCATCTGTATGCTCATAAATACAACAATCTAAGAGAGATGGATGACTATTTTAAAAAAAAATACTAATTGCCCAGGGTAACAGAAGAGGAATTTGAATATTTAAATGATCCCATCTCAGAAAAAAGAATTTGAACAATCCAACAATGAACTCCCTAGGAAAAAATCTCCAGGGCGAGATAAATTAACAATTGAATTCAATAAAACATTTAAAGAACAGTTATTTCCAATAGCATATAGACTATTTGGGAATATTGGTGAACAAGGAGTCTTACCAAATACATTTTATGAGAGATATGTGGTTCTGCTACCTAAAACAAGAAGAGCCAAAACAGAGAAGGAAAATTTTAAATGCTATATTAGCAATATTTTAATGTTTTAATATTAATTTTATTAACACGTTAATTTTGTTAATTTATTAACTTTAATATTTTAAATAAGATATCAGCAAAAAGAGCATAGCAGCTTATCATGAGAGCAATACATTTTGATCAGGTACGATTTATACCAAGAATGTAGGGTTTGTTCAATTTGTGGAAAACTATTAGCATTATTGTTCACATCAGCAACAAAACCAAGAAAAACCACATGATTATCTCAACAGAAGCAGAAAAAGCTTTTGAAAATCTGCAATACCTATTCCTATTGAAAACTTTGGAGAGCATAGGAATAAATGAAACTTTCCATACAATAATAAGCAGTATCTACCTAAAACCATCAGCAAGTATTATATGCAGTGGGGATAAGCTAGATGAATTTCTAATAAAATCAGGGATTTAACAAAGATATCCATTTTCACCACTGTTATTCAACATGGTATAAATACTAGCTGAAGCAATAAGAGAGAGAAATTGAAGGAACTGGAATAGGCAAAGAGGAATCTAAGTCATCTTTGCAGATGATGTGATGATATACTTAGAGATTCCCAGAGAATCAAGTAAAAAACTACTTGAAATAATAAACTACTCTGGCAAATATACAGATTGAAAAATAAATCCACATTAATCATCCGCATTTCTATATGTTACCAACAAAGCCCAACAGCAAGAGATAGAAAGAGAAATCCCACTGAAACCTATGGTAGACTCTATAAAATATCTGGGAGTCTACCTACCAAAACAAACTCAGTGACTATATGAACACAATTACAAAACACTTTTCACATGTAGGTAAGTAAAAAAAAATATCAGTTGCTCCTGGGTAGGCTGAGCTAGTATAATAAAACATGACAATTCTATCTAAATTAATCTCCTTATTCAGTGCCATTACAATCAGTCTACCAGATAACTACTTATTTGTTGAACGTTCGATGTTGAATTTATTTTGTGCTTTTCAGAGAAACAAACTGCAAAACTTTTGAAGTGAATTTTGAAAATTGTAAACAAATTAATTGATAAATTTTGGAAAAAATAAAATCACTGTGGACAATAAAAAAGAAAAGAAAGTTGTACTTAATAGACATTCATAGTTTCCTGTACAATACACTTTCTCCCATACCAAGTGTGAAGCTACTTATGCATAATATGAGCAACGAAAGTTCTGGGTATAAAGCATATACAGATAGATGACTGTGCATGAACCCTGACTCTAGCTAGACTCAGTTGGACAAAAAACATCAACTTTGGCAGCAGGTGTCCTCCATTTCATGCGCAGGTTGGTCAGTTTAATATTGAACCTGATGGGAGAGTGTAATTATTTTTTCTTTCTCTTACTTACCTTTTCTTCTCACTAAGCTCAGTTTAGATGGTTGAAACAAGTTTCATACATTAGTTATGTTAAAAGTATAATTTCATGAGTTTTTGTTGTTTTACCTTAGATTTCACCCTAGAATCTTTTATTTTTTGTGTTTATTTATTTTTAGTTTTCAACATTCTTTTTCACAAAATGTTGAGTTCTAAATTTTCTCCCCTTCTCTCCTCTTCCCCCAAGAATGCCTTGCATTCTGGTTACCCCTTCCCTCAATATGCCCTCCCTTCTATTACACCCAGCAAGCAGTTCAATATTGGTTTTATATGTGTGGTTTTGAAAAAGACCTCCATAATAGTCATGTTGTGTAAGACTAACTACACTTCCCTCATTCCTGTCCTGTTTCCCATTTATTCTATTCTCTCTTTTGACCTTGTCCCTTCCCTAAAGTGTTTACTTCTAATTGCTCCTTCCTCCCATTTACCCTTCCTTCTGTCATCCCCCAACTCTACTTGTCCCCTCCTCCCCTACTTTCTTGTACTGTAAGATAAACTTTCATATCAAATTGAGTGAGCATGTTATTCTCTCCTTAGGTCAAATGTGGGGACAGTAAGCTTCACTTTTTCCCTCTCACCTCCTCCCTTTTCTCCTCCATCGAAAAAGCTTATTCTTGCCTCTTTTATGAGAGATAATTTGCCCCATTCCATTTCTCCCATTTTCCTTCCAGTATATTCCTCTCTCACCCCTTAATTTTATCTTTTTTATGCATCATCCCTCTAACTAGCCAAATACTGAGAAAAATCTCAAGAGTTACAAATATCATCTTTCCATGTAGGAATGACCACAGTTCAACTTTGGAAACTCTCATGATTTCTCTTTCCTGTTTACCTTTTCATGCATCTCTTGATTCTTGGGTTTGAAAGCCAAGTTTTCTATTCAGCTCTGGTGTTTTCATGAAGAACCCTTAAAAGTCCTCTATTTCATTGAATGACCATTTGTTCCCCCTGAATTATTATACTCAGTTTTGTTGGGTAGGTGATTATTGATTTTAATCTTACTTCATTTGACTTCTGGACTTTCATATTCCAAGCCATTACATCCCTTAATATACAAGCTGACAGATTTCGTGTTACCTAATTGCATTTCCACTATACTCAAATTGTTTCTTTCTGACTGCTTGCAATATTTCTCCTTGAACTGGGAATTCTGGAATTTGCTTACAATATTCCTAGGAGTTTCTCTTCTTGAATCCCTTTCAGGAGGTGCTCAGTGGATTCCTTCAACATTTATTTTACCATCTCTTTCTAGAATAGCAGGGCAGTTTTTATTGATAATTTCATGGAAGATGATGTCTAGGTTATTTTTTTATCATGACTTTGAGGTATTCCCACAATTTTTAAATTGTCTTTCCTAGATCTATTTGCCAGGTCTGTTGTATTGACAATGAGACATTTCACATTATCTTCCATTTTTTCATTCTTTTGTTTTCATTTTGTAATTGCTTGGGTTTCTCATAATGTCATTAGGTTCAAACTGTTTCATTCTAATTTTTAAAGAACTGTTTTCTTTAGTGAGTTTTTGAACCTCCTTTTCCATTTGGCTAATTCTATTTTTGAAAGCATTCTTCTCCTCATTTGCTTTTTGGTCCTCTTTTGCCAATTGACTTAGCCTATTTTTAAAGGTGCAATTTTCTTCACCATTTTATGGGTCTCCTTTAGCAATCTGATACCTTGCTTTTCATGATTTTCTTTCATAGTTCTCATTTCTCTCCTCAATATTTCCTCCACTTCTCATACGTGATTTTCAAAATACTTTTTGAGTTCTTCCATGACCTCATATCATTTCATCTTCATTTTGAATGTTTGGGATGCATAAGGCTTAACTTTTTTTTTCTTACTCTGATGGTATACATTATTCTTCCTCAATTGAAAAGATGAGATAAAATACATGTTCACCAAGAAAATAATCTTCCATGCTCTTATTTTTTCCCTTTTTTGGGCATTTTTCCAGTTAGTTATTTGACTTTTGGTTCCTTTGTCAAGAGTGGGATGAACTCTGGGGACCTGTACTTACTCAGTTCCTCTTAGTTGGCACAATCAAGAGAGAGGAGGTTATTCCCTAAGGGCCTCTAGCTCTGCCACACCCCAGGACCATGCTCAGGGCTGAGAATTCAGATCAGGTGGAAAATTCCCCCAAGGACTTTATGTGAAGGGTTCCCAGGGCCAGGCCTCCACTCAGTGTGAGATTAAGATCAGCTGCTCAATTCCCCCAGGGACTTTAAGCTGAGGGCTCCAAGCAGGGTGCTGCGTGCTGCAGCCACCACCAACCTCACCACTTGCTGCTGCTTCTGCCTGCCCACATCCTGGGGCTGGGGCTAGGGGATGACCCCACTCCCTTCTCACACTTAGCAAAATCCTTCTCACTGACCTTTGAAGTGTCTTTGCCACCTGTGGGTTGTGGGATCTGAGAACCTTCACTGCTGCTGGGGATTCAACCCCAGAGACCTGCTCTGGTCCTACTCCTCCTGATTCCATGTGGCCAAGGCTGAGTTGTGCTCTACTCTCTGTCCAGTGCAATGGACTTTTCCCATCAACCTTCCATATCACCCTGGGCTGGATATGTTCTCCACTCCATTGTTCTGTGACTTCTACTGTTCTAGAATTTGTTGAGAGTCATTCTTTACAGGTATTTTGTGGTCTGTGGGGGAAGAGCTAGATTGTGTGCTTCTTTCTACTCTTCCATCTTGGATCTGCCCCCTCCAACAATTCTGCTTTTTAAAGCATTCTTTTCTTCATTGGCTTTTTGGACCTCTTTCACCAATTGAGTTAGACTACTTTAATTTTTATTTTTTTAAAAATGTTTATTTATTTGCTTTTGGTTTTCAAAATTCATTTCCACAAAATATTGAGTTCCAAATTTTTTCCCCATATTTCCCCCTCACCCTGCCCCAAAACACTGAGCTTCTGATTACCTTTTCCACCAATCTGCTCTCCCTTCTACCACCCCTCCCTTCCCTTATCCCCATCTTCTCTTTTGTTTTGTAGGGCAAGATAATTTTTTATACCCCATCACCTGTATTTCTGATTTGCCAGTTGTATGCAAAAACAATTTTCAACATTTGTTCCTGAAACTTTGATTTCCAACTTCTCTTCCTTCCTGTCTCCCCAGCCATCCCCAATGAGAAGGCAAGAATTCAATATAGGCTTCATACGTGCAGTTTTGAAAAAAACTTCCATAATAGTCATGTTGTGAAAGACTAACTACATTTCCCTCCATCCTATCCTCTTTCTAATTTCTTCTATTCTCTCTTTTGTCCTTGTTCTTACCCAAGAGTGCATACTTCTAATTCCTACCTCCTCCCTTTTGCCTGCTCTTCCAGCATACACTCCTCCCTGCTTAACACATTCTTCACTACTTTTCTGTGCTATAAGATATGTTTTCATATCAAATTGAGTGTGCATATTATTTCTTCCTTGAGTCAAATGTGATGAGAATTAGCTTCACTTTTTTCCTTTTACCTTCCCCCTTTTCCTCTCCATTGAAAAAGTTTTATTAATTTTTTAATTAATTTTAATTTTTCCCATTCCATTTCTCCTTATCTCTTCCAAATATATTCCTCTCTCACCCTTTAATCTTGTTTTTTTAGATGTGATCCCTTTCTATTCAGGATATATATAATACCTCCAAATACCCAAGTAGTGAGAAAAGTTTCAAGAGTTATAAATATTATTTTCCCATGTAGGAATTTAAATAGTTCAAACTTAGTAAGCCTTTTTGTTTTCTCTTCTGTTTATCTTTTGCTGCTTCTTTTGATTCTTGTGTTTGAAAGTTAAAATTTCTTTTAAGCTCTAGTCTTTTCATCAAGAATGCTTGAAAGTCCTCTATGTCATTGAATTACCATTTTTCCCCTGAAGTATTATACACAGTTTGGCTGGGTAGGGGATTCTAAGTTTTAATCCCATTTCCTTTGACTTCTGGAATATCATATTCTATGCCATTCTATCCCTTAATGTAGAAGATGCTAGATCTTGTGTGATCCTGATTGTATTTCCACAATACTAGAATTATTTCTTTCCAACTGCTTGCAATATTTTCTCCCTGACCTGGGAACTCTGAAATTTGGCTGCAGTATTCTTAGGAGTTTCTATTTTTGAATCTCTTTCAGGTGGTGATCAGTAGATTCTTTCCATTTTTTTTGACTTCTGATTCTAGAATATCAGGGCAGTTTCCCTTGGTAATTTCATGATAGATGATGTCTATGCTCTTTTTTTGACGTGACTTTCAGGGAGTCTCATAATTTTTAAACTGTCTCGCCTGAATCTATTTTCCAGGTCAGCTTTTTTCCCCAGTGGCATATTTTACATTATCTTCTTTTTTTCATTGTTTTGCTTTTGTTTTATTTTGTAATTTCTTGTTTTCTCATAAAGCCATGAGCTTCAATTGGCTAATTCTGATATTCATAACATTCTTCTCCTCATTGGCTTTTTGAACCTCTTTTGCCAATTGAGTTATCTTATTTTTAAAGGTTTTTTTTTTCTTCAGTATTTTTTGGATGTCTTTTAGCAATCTTATGACTCATTTCTCATGATTTTCTCGCATCACTCTCACTTCCCTTTCCAATTTTTCCTCTACCTCCCTTACCTGCTTTTAAAATTCATTTTTGAGTTCTTTCATGGCCTGAGACTAATGCATATCTATTTTGGAGGTTTTTGGATATAGAAATCTTGACTTCCTTCTTCGGTGGTCTTTGTTCCTCCTCTTCTGAAATGATGGAAGGAAATACCTTTTCACCAAAAAGTAACCTTCTATAGTCTTGCTTTTTTCCCTTTTGGGGGCATTTTCCCAGCCAGTTACTTGACTTTTGAGTCCTTTTTCAGTAGGAGGGTACACTCTGGGGTCCTGTAAGTTCTCAATTCCTTCATGGTGGCACAGTTAAGTGAGAGATATTTACTCCTCTCCTGGCCTGCACACTGGTCTCCGAGCAATGAAAAACTTTTATCTCCAGAATCTGGGAGCAGAATTCCCCCTCCAGAACCACTTCCAGCTCCATCATGCCAGCACTTCTCTCCTCCTCTCTCCATGGCCACACTCACGGCTGAGATTGAGATCAACTGCTCAATTCCTCACGGAGCTTTAGGCAGAGGGTTCCAAAAATGGACTCTGATGCTGTAGTGACTGCTGCCTATGGTCTAGATCATGTTTCCTCCTCCTGGGTTAAGGATCCCTCACACTGACCTTTGAAGCTAATGCCTGTGGCATTTGTGGGTTGAGAAATCTGGGGACCACAAGTTCTGTCCATGGCACCCTGAAGCCTGTTCCAGGTCCTATCCCTGCCACGCCATGCTGCCCACACTGGGTTGCACTCTGCTCCATGACTGATGCGATAGACTTTTCCTGTCAACCTTCCAGGCTGTCTTGGGCTGGAAGTCCCTTGTACTCTTTTGGTTTTTGTTTCTGCTACTCCAGAATTTGCTTAGTGTCATTTTTTTCCAGACATTTTATAGGCTATGTGGGGAAGCTTGTACAGGTCCATCTTTCCACTCCACCACTGTGGCTGTGCCCCAGATAATTATATTCTACAGCCAGAAAAATTAATATTAAAATTAATCTGCAAGAACAAAAGGCATAGAATATCAAGGGAACTAAAGAAAAGAAATGCTAGGGTAGATGGCCATAGGTAGCATGGCCTACCCCATGCTAGGGTAGTAGACCTACCAAATCTGAAACTGTGTTATAAAGCAGCAATCATCAAAACAACTTGGTACTTGCTACAAAATGGAGGGGTAGACCATTAAAATATGTTACATACTCAAGAGACACTAATCAGTGAATACAGCAATCTACCACTTGATAAACCCAAGGACCTCATTTTCTGGGATAAGAACTCAATGTTTGACAAAAATTACTGGGAAAACTGGATAACAGTGTGGCAGAAACTGGACATAGACCAATGTCTGACACTGTACACAAGAATAAAATCCAAATGGATACATGATCTGGGTATAAAGATTGATGTTATCAACAAATTAGGGGATCAAGAAATAGTGTATTTGTCAGATTTATGACGAATAGAGAAATTTTTGACCAAAGAAGAAATAGAGAACTTAGTGAAGTGAATGTGTAATTTTGATTACATTAAACTGAAAAGTTTTTGCACAAACAAACCCGGTACAACCAAGATTAGGAAGGAAGCAGAAAACAGGGAAAGAATTTTTCAAAAAGTGTCTGTAATAAAGACCTCGTTTGTAAAATCTACATAGAGCTGTGTCAAGTGTGCAAGAATACAAGTCATTCCCCAGTTGCTAAATGGTCAAAGGATATGAATACGCATTTTTCAGAGGAAGAAATTAAAGTTATCTATAGTCATATGAAAAAATGCTGCAAGTCACAATAGATTAGATAGATGCAAATCAAAACAACTCTGAGGTACCATATCACACCTTTCCAATTGGCTAACATGACAGAAAAGGAAGATTATAAATGTCATAGAAGATGTGGGAGAGTTGAAACCTTAATTCATTGTTAATGAAGCTGTGTGCTTATCCAATCATTGTGGAGAAAACTTTTGAAGTATGTCCAGTGGGTACAAAAATGTGCATACCATTTGAGCCAGCAATATCGCTTCTGGGGCTCTACCCCAAAGAGATCATAGAAATGGGAAAGGGTCCCATATGTATAAAATTATTTATAGCAACTTTCCTTTTGGTCCCCAAAATATGGAAATCAAAGGGATGCCCATAAATTCAGGAACAACTGAACTAATTGTGGTATATGAATGTAATGGAATGGTATTGTGCTATAAGAAATGATGAACTGGAGGGCTTCAGAGAGGACCGGAAGCACTTATATGAACTGATGTTGAGTGAAAGGAGCAGAAACAGGAGAACTTTGTATACTGAAACCACCACAGTGTGCGAGGAATTTTTCTGATAGACTTAGTTCTTCATTGCAATGCAAGAACTTAAAAAATTTCCAACATACACTAGAGGAAAAATGCCTTCCACATCCAGAGAAATAACTATGGAATTGGGTCACACATAGAAGCAGACCATTTTCTTTTGTATTATGTTTTGTTTTGTTTTCTTTTATGGTTTCTCCCATACATTTTAATTCTTGTCTGGAACACGACTAAGGTATAAATTGTATTTATAGTAATATGTGTGTAGAACCTATATAAGATTGTATGCCGTCTCAGAGAAGGAGTGAGGAGAAACGGATAATGAGGGGGAGGGAGGCGAAAATCTATGATACATAGAAGTGGTTTTAGAACACTGAAATGAAATAAAATAATTTAATTAAAAAGAAAAAAAACTAGAGTCTATTGAGCCAAAAAAATAAAGCTGCAACATGATTGGGAGCTCTGCTAAAAATTTTTTGATGCCAGTGGTTCTACTTATGGTAGAATTCAGATTGATGCCTGGCTTCATTGATTTGCTACTAAAGCTGTTTTTTCAATTTCCTTAAAAGAGTATGAACTTTCTTACCATGATATGGAAGATGAGAGTGAATAACTTCCAGCCACTCTCATTAACTTTAATCCCTATTTACTCCTTTTAAATATAAACAATAGAAAAAAAGGGAAGTAACTTGGTTACATGACTGAAGGAATCAGCGATCTTTCTGATAAGCGCTGAATCCCTTATGATTTTGAGAGGCTATGTGGAAAGTTTTCAGGTTGAGAATAGAATCACGGACATAGAGGCAAAACACAGGTTCAAATCTTATTTCTGACTCTTACTTAGCTCTTTACAAGTTGATTAATAAAATTTTCTGACAGCCTCTGATTTGTCGTCTAAGTTGTAGAGATAATAATACCTGGAAATACAATAGTCTTTTTCTATCTCTCTTCTCTATGATACTATTATCTAGACTACAAGTTCAGAAACCTGCTCTACAGTGAAAATAAATATTTTTTTTTTCCAATTGTCTTTAGGTTCAGTGACTAGGTTCATTTGGTTTTAGTATTGCATCATGATATTTTGTGCTATTCTGTTAGGTACCTTGATATCCCTCTTTAGTACATTTTTTAAATTTTTATTATAGTTGGTAAATTGCTTGTCCATCTACATTGTTATTATTGTTTTTGATCACTTTTTCTTCTTGCAGCTTAGTCCACTGAGATTTAGAAGGGTTCACTGATTTGCTCAGAATTGTTTTTCAGCATTTTAGACATATCCAACTAGTCATGACCCCATTTTCGGGTTTTCTTATCAAAGACACTGGAGTGTCTTCTTCTAGGTCATTTTTGCAGATGAGAAACTGAAGCAATCAAGGTAAAATGACTTGCTCATGCTGATATATCTGGTGATATCTGAGGCTGGGACATATCTAGTGATATCTGAGGCTGGATTTGAACTCATGAAGATGAGTCTTCTTGATTCCAAACCAAGTGCTCTATCCAGTGAGCCACCTAGCTGCTTTGATCTCATCCCACATTAGTCTTTTCAAAGAAATTGCAGTTTTCTGCAATGAAGTTGATGAGGTCATGGAACAATAGTGTTGTGACTTGGGGTGATTGGGAACCCCAAATATTG
Source organism: Notamacropus eugenii (assembly GCF_028372415.1). NCBI lineage: Eukaryota > Metazoa > Chordata > Mammalia > Diprotodontia > Macropodidae > Notamacropus > Notamacropus eugenii. The sequence continues at coordinate 246,147,189 of NC_092877.1, read as the reverse complement.
GCCAATCCATCTTGTAGCCAAAGTAAAACAAAGTTTATTAAAAATTCATCTCCTTGGCTTAGCTCTTAAGAAGCCTAATCGTTTATGATATTTGTATTGACAAGCAGGTCAGGTAGAATCTCAGCTAGACAGAATCAGAGCAGGATTGAATAAGAGCACCTTCACGGAGGTGAGAAGGTACTTATATGCAGAAATACTGTGGGAAGGAGGGGCGCAGCCATGATGGTTAAGTAGAATGACGGACCTCCTCTAGCTCTAACCCAATAGCCCATAAAATACTTGTAAAAATCACTCTAAAATATATCTAGAGCAGTAGAAGTCACAAAATGACAGAGTGAAAGAGATTTCCAGAACAAGACATTCTGGAAGGTCAACAGGAAAGGTCCATCACTCCAGGCTCAGAGCAGAGGACAACCCAGCCTTGGCCACACAGTATCTCAGGGACAGAACTGGAGCAGGCTTCAGGGCACAGAATCATGGGTAGAAGCTGTAGTTCTCAGATTTATCAAGAAAAAAAAGTCAAAGACAGCTTGAAAGGTAAGAAAGCTCTTTCACATGAGTTAAAAGGAAACCCAGTCTAGCCCCAGACCGGGGTCCAGGTGGGAGCAGAATCCATCTTTGGACCCCTTAGCCTAAAGATCCTGGGGGAATCCAGCAACCAATCTGGGTCTCAGTCCAGAGTGGCAGTCCTGGAGTAAGGAGAACCACTGGAATGGTGGAGCTGGTGGAAGCTCTGGAGAGGGAATCTTGCTCATACACCAGAGTGCAGGCCAGGGCAAGAATAAACTCCTCTTCCCGATGGTACCACTTTGGAGGAAGTAAGAACTTACAGGTCCCTAAAGTAAATCCTCTACTTGACAAAAAACTCAAAAGTCAAGTAACTGAGTGGGAAAATGCCCCAGAAAGGGAAAAAAATAAGACTATATAGGGTTATTTTCTTGGTCAACAGGTATTTTTTCCCATTCTTTCAGATGATGAAGAATAAAGCATGCCATCAAAGCAAGACATAAAGTTAAGACTTGTACATTCGAAATTTCCAAAATAAATATGCAGTGGCCTCAGGTCTTGGGAGAGCTCAAAAAGGATTTTGAAAATCATGTAAGAGAGGTGGAGGAAACATTGGGATGAGAAATAAGAGCAAAGCAAGAAAATCATGGAAAGTGAGTCAATAGTTTGCTAAAGGAGACCAAAAAAAAATGCTGAAGAAAATAATACCTATAAAAACAGACTAACCTAAGTGGCAAAAGAGGTCCAAAAAGCCAATGAGGAGAAGAATGCTTTAAAAATCAGAATGGGCAAAATGGAAAAGGAGAGTGAGTGAGGCTGATGACTTTTTATAGCCCTGTCTTCACTTAATTTGACTTCACATACAAGTCAAGACATCACCCTCCAGATGTCATTATTCCTCTGCAAGAAGAAAGCAAAAACAACACTATTATTTGACAAAAATGTTAGAAAAGTTGGAAAGTATTAAGGCAGAAAATAGGCTTAGATTCATAACGTATATCATATACAAATATAGGTCCAAATGGATACATGATATACAAACATTTTCACATGATAAATTAGACGAACTAGGAAGAAATTTACACTACATCCCTTTGGCTCTTTTCACCATCCTTGTAATTTACCAAAGCAAAATACACTTCATAGGCCTCTCTTCTCCATATTTATTGTCTTTTATCATTAGAATTCAGTCTCCTTGAAGACTTAGGGTACTATCACAAGTTAGGCTAATATGCTATGTCATGATTTTTTCCAATTAAAACTATAGATTTTCTGTAGATCTCTTAGAAAATATGTAGCTTTCAAGACTTTGTTATTGAGGACCAGTATCCTGGGAATGGAGGAGTGGTAAAATTCCCTGGCTTTTTGATTAAAGTACCTGCTAGGTGTTCTTTCCAAGTTCATTCATGTCCAGAAGGGATACTTTGCCCCTAAACTCAAGCCACACCTCTTTAGTTAGTGCTTTTAGGGTTAGTCTGATTTTTTAAAACTAAACTTCCTACTTACTTGGACTTTCCTTTCAATGAGACATTTATCAATCTCCATTTTGGGAGCTGAATTATCAAAACACTGTCAAAGAAAGTTCATTACCACATCCCTGACTTATGGGAGCAAAGGATCCTATAGATCTCCAGCTAACAATGTTCCCTGAAACCACTGAGTGCAATCCTCTCATTTTACTTTAAATCAACAGACAAAGTTTAATCAAGAAGCACTTAAGTGCCTACTGAAAACAGAAAGGAAAGGAAAAAATAGTTTGGGGGTTGAATGAACAGTATAATGGGGGAGAAAATATGTAACCAACTATCTACCAACAACAGTCTATGGGAGGGAGCAAGATGGAGAGATAGAGACAGAGAGACACATTTATGGATAAGGATAAAGATAGAAGGTATAGCTATGATTTGAAGGGAGGCAGGAAATGATGAGGCAGATATGAGTAAGAAAAGAATTTCAGGAACAGAGAAAAAATATGTGGAGTCTGGAAATTGAGGGTTTGTGAGAGAAACATCAAGGGATGGTTCAATTGATCACAAAATAGATGTAAATAGAGGGAAAGATGTAAGAAAACACGGAAAGTAAGGAAGGGGAGAGTTTAGAAAGATCTTTAACGACTATGTCTATGGAATCCTGTAAGATCCCAAATTTATTAAATGTCTGTGATAGACACATACACGGAGAGTGAAAGAGAGGGAGAGGGAGAGAGAGAGAGAGAGAGAGAGAGAGAGAGAGAGAGAGAGAGAGAGAGAGAGAGAGAGAGAGACAGAGACAGAGACAGAGACAGAGACAGAGAGACAGACAGAGAGACAGAGAGACAGAGAGACAGAGAGACAGAGACAGAGAGACAGACAGAGACAGAGACAGAGACAGAGAAAGAGACTGACAGATGGTCAGACCTGAACTTTGGAAAGATTAATCTGACAGCAAAAAGGACAGACATCAGTTGGAGGAGAACAGAGACCTGAGGTAAGGAGAAGTACCACCAGGCTATTGTAATAATCCAAATGTGAGGGAAAAATATTCCTGGATGGTGATGGTGTTGGAGAAAAGTATATTATAGAATATAATATATAAAAGAATATTATGCACACATATACATGCATACACATATATACACACGCATACATGTGTATATACATATATGTATACATACATATATATGAATGTGTATATATGTGACATGTTACAACTGTAAAATTGATAAAATTTTTTACCTAATGGGATGTGGGTGGTGTGGGTGTGAGGAGATAATAATTACAATTAGGAAATGACTTCTGTCACAGGGAAAATCGTTAGAAATAATAGCAAACTTACCAAGAAGGGAGAGTTGGGAGGGAAAGATGAGTTGAGTTTGGGGCATTTCAATTTTATTGTAAATATGCAACATCAATTCAAGATATCCACTAGATAGTTTTAGTAGTAAGACTGGAGTTCAAGATAAAGGTTAAGGCTAAAAATATTGGATCTGAAAATCATTGAGATATGATCATTGAATATACAAAGGGTCATGACATCAACAAGGAAAATGATTTTGAGGGAGATGTTACAGGGGAAAAAATACTTATTATTGAGCACTGGGTGAAATTCCAATGACCGAGATCAAAAAGCAAGTTAGACAGCTAGGAGGAGAACAAGCAAAGAAACTACAGAGAGTTAAATATAAAGTAACAGATTGGCAGTATCATGTGCAATCATCTTTTTAAAAATGTACTCTTATGGGAATGGTTATTTTATTCCATAAATTAAAAATACAACGAATAAAAACAAAAAAAGTGATAATCATTGAATTGTATTTTATTTCATTTTAATATCTTTTCTTATTATTTGGACCTTTGAAAACATAAACAAAAAATCAATCATGCAACTTGCCTGATGCTCATATGAAAATTGAAGCCTTTCCAGGACTTGAGATTCCCTCACAATATGAAAATAAGCCATAGAGAAATATAGCTTTAGGAGGTAACAATTTCCCTCCATAACATATTGTAGCTTGTATGACATATTAGTGATCATTGAGTTAAAGGGCTATATCTCCATTCTTTTTTATTGTTTCATCCTCAGCCTCTTGGGTCATGGAGGAAATGTGACAGACAATTTATTCTTTCTATTTCTCATCTAATGAGGCACTTTGCTATATTGTAGACAAACAATAAGCACAGGGTATTTCTTTATTTCTTTTAATTCCCAACACTTTCCCTTCAATTGTTTGGCTGTAATGATGTGATCTGTGGTAGAATAACCAGCCTGCTTATTTCTTGTTTATATTTATCATGGCTCTCCTACATTTGTATAATGATTATTCACATAAATATATTTTTTTTTTATCATTACTATATTTGTTTTCATTGCTCTACAATCACTTCCAGGTAGTGTACAATTTTCCCCCTCCTTTCCCCTCCCACACCCCTCCCTTCCAGGGAAAGCATACAGTTTTACATAAGTTCTACACATACATTCCTATTAAATACATTTTCACCTTAGTCATGTTGCAGAGAAAAATTAAAATGAATGGGAGAAATCATAAAACAAACCAAGACACAATACAAAAGAAAATGATCTGCTACATTCTGCAATTGAATTCCATAGTTCTTTCTCTGTATGTGAAAGGCATTTTGCCTTAAGAGATTACTGGAATTTAATTTGATTTGATTTAAATTTAATTTAATTAAATTTCCTTGCAATGCTCTATAGTTCTAAGTCTACTAGAAAAAAATCATCGCATACTGCGGTAGTTGCTGTGTATAAAGTTCTCCTGGTTCTGCTCCTTTTGCTCAGCATCAGTTCTTATAAATCTTTTCAGGCCACTCTCACGTCTTCCTGTTCATCATTTCTTACTGCACAATAATATTCCATTACATTCATATACCACAATTTATTCAGGCATTCTTAAATTGATGAGCATCCCATTGGTTTCCAGTTTTTGGCCACAAAGAGAGCTGCTACAAATATTTATCTACATGTGAGACCATTTCACATTGTTATGATCTCTTGGGGATACAGTCCTAGAAGCAATACTTCTGGGTCAAATGGTATGCACATTTTTGTAACTCTTTGGGCATAGTTCCAAATTGCTCTCCAGAATGGCTGCATCAGCTCACAGCTCCACCAACAAAGAATTAGTGTTCCAACTCTCTCATATTTTCACCAACATATATCATCTTCCTGTTTTATCTTGTTAGCCAATCTGATAGGTGTGATATGATATCTCAGAGTGGTTTTGATTTGCATTTCTCTAATCAAAAGTGATTTAAAACACATTTTCAGATGATTGTAGACAGCTTTGATTTCTTTCTCTGAAAACTGCCTGTTCATATCCTTCCACCATTTATCAACTGAGGAATGACTTGTATTCTTGTAAATTTTGCTCAGTTCTCCATATATTTTAGAAAGGAGGTCTTTATCACAGACACTAGTTGCAAAAAATTTTTCCCAGTTTTCTGCTTCCCTCCTAATCTTGGTAGCATTGAGTTTGTTTGTGCAAAAATGTTTCAGTTCAATCAAATCAAAATTATCCATTTTCCATTTCAGAATGTTTTCTATCTGTTGTTTAGTCAAAAACTCTTTCTTTCTATAAGTACACTATTCCTTGGTCCACTAATTTTTTATAGTATCAGTCTTTATATGTAGGTCATGTAGCCATTCGGGCTTTATTCTTGTGTACCATGTAAAGCATTGGTCTATGCCTGGTTTATGCCATACTGTTATCCAGTTTTTCCAGCAATTTTTGTCAAACAGTGAGTTCTTATCGCAGAAGCTGGGGTCCTTGGCTTTATCAAACAGTAAGTTGCTATATTCATTGACTACTATGGCAATAACCTAACCTATTCCATTAGTCTACCCTTCTGGTTCTTAGCCAGTACCAACTGGTTTTGATAATTGCAGCTTTATAATCCAATCTGAGATCTGATAGAGCTAGTCCACTTTTCCTAGCATTTCTTTTCATTAGTTCCCTTGATATTTTGAACATTTCCCTTTTTCAGATGAATTTTTTTATTTTCTATTTTTTTAAATTTATTTTTAACACAGTACAGATAAAGCAATTCCAACTTTTGGTCAGGTGATACTTGTTTTTAAAGCATTTACAATATACACCACAAAAGAGATTTTTTTTAAAACATTAACCAACTGAGACACAAATAATATTTATGTTGCTAACTTCACAAGCTCTTGACCTAATTGTCTCCACAGTATTACTAAGAATTGAAGGACCTTAACTTATTGTTGTTGGTCTAAAATCCTATGCCTAATAGCTTAATTTTAGACAACCTCGGATGTTCCCCTAACCATAATCTATAATTGAATATATCTGGTATTAAGCTTACAAACTTTTTGACTGTAGGAAATTGCCATCGGTAGTAAGAACATTGCAGGGATACAATGTCTCCCCAACTTCATGTCAATTCTAGGCAGAATTAGATTATCCACTTACATTCAGTCAGGCTTAAAGTCTGCCAGGTGTCACTGGTCCAGATGAATTTTGGTGTTATTTTTTCTAGCTCTACAAAACAATTATCTGATAGTTTGATTGAGATAGCACTGAATAAGTAAATTAATTTAGGTAGAATCATCATTTTTCTTATATTGGCTAGGTCCACCCATGATCAACTGATGTTTTCCACTTACTTACACCAGATTTTATTTGTGTGAAAAGTGTTTTGTAATTGTGTTCATGTAGTTCCTAGGTTTGTTTTGGCAGGCAGAGTCCCAAATATTTTATAGCGTCTACTACAGCTTTAAATGGGATTTTTCTTTCTGTCTCTTGCTCTTGGGTTTTGTTAGTAATATACAGAAATGCAGAAGATTTTTGCGGGCTTATTTTGTGACCTCCAACTTTGCCAAGTTGTTTATAATTTCAAGTTATGTTAACTTGATTCTCCAGGATCCACTAAGTATATCATCATACCATCTACAAAGAGTGATAACTTAGTTTTTTCTTTGCCTATTCTAATTCCTTCAATTTCTTTTTCTTCTCTTATTGCTACAGCTAACATTTCTTGTACCATATTGAATAACAGTGATGATAATGGACATCAGTGTTTCACCCTTGATTTTATTGGAAATGCATCTAGCTTATCTCCTTTGCATGTAATTCTTGCTGAAAGTTTTAGGCAGATACTACTTATTATTTTATGGAAAATTCCATTTGTTCCCTTGTTCTCCAGTGTTTTGAATAGCAATCGGTGTTGTATTTTGTGAAAAGCTTTTTCTGCTTCTATGGAGATAATCATGTGGTTTCTATTAGTTTTCTTGTTGAAATGATTAATAATTTTAATAGTTTCCCTAATATTGAATCAGCCCTACATTCTTGGTACAAATCCTACTTGATCGTAATGTATTATTCTCATGATTAGCTGGTGTATCCTTTTTGCTAAAATCTTATTTTAAATTTTTGCATCTATTTTCATTAGAGAAATTCATCTTTAATTTGCTTTTTCTGCTTTGGCTCTTCCTGGTTAGGTATCAAAACCATATTTGTATCATAAAAAGCATTTGAGAGGCCTCCTTCTTCCTCAATTTTCTCAAATACTCTATATAGTAATGGAATTAGCAGTCCTTTAAATGTTTGATAAAATTCACTTGTGGATCCACTTGGCCCTGGGGAATTTTTTCTACAGAGTTCATTGATAGCTTGTTCAATTTCTTTTTCTGAGATGTGGTCATTTAAGTATTTAACGTCCTCTTCTGTTAGTCTGGGCAATTTGTATATTTTAAAATAATCATCCATTTCATTTAGATAGTCTAATTTATGGACATACAGTTGGGCAAAATAATTTCTTATTGTTGTTTTAATTTCCTCCTCATTACAGGTGAGTTCTCCCTTTTTATTACCAGTATTGGTAATTTGGTTTTCTTCTTTTATTATCAAATTGACAAAAGATTTAACGATTTTATTATTTTTTTTTCATAAAACCAACTCCCAGTTTCATTTATTAGTTCAGTCGTTGTCTTAGTTTCAAGTTTATTAATCTCTCCTTTGGTTTTCAGTATTTCTAATTTGGTATTTACTTGGGGATTTTCAATTGTAGTTTTTTGAGTTTTTCCTAAGTCATGCTTAATTCATTGATCTCTCTTTTCTCTATTTTATTCATGTAGATACTCAAAGATATCAAACTTTCCCTAATAACTGCGTTTGCAGTATCCCATAAAATTTAGTGGATTGTCTCATCATTGTCATTCTCTTGAATGAAGTTGTTGAAGTTCTATAATTTGTTGTGTAACCCATTGATTCTTTAGGATTAGATTGTTTAGTTTCCAATTAGCTTTTGTTTTGTGTTTCCAAGGACTTTCATTACAAATAATTTTTATTGCATTATGATTTGAGGAGGATGTATTGACTATCTCTGCTTTTCTGCACTAGATTGTGGCGATTTTATGGCCTAGAACATGGCCAATTTTTGCATATGTGCCATGTACCACTGAGAAAAAGGTGTATTCCTTTCTATCCGCATTCAATTTTCTCCAAAGAGGTATTATATCTAACTTATCCAGAGTTCTATTCATCTACTTAACTTCCTCCTTGTTAATTTTGTGGTTAGATTTATCAGTTCTGAGAGGAGGATGTTGAGATATACCACTAGTATAGTTTTGCTGTCTATTTCTTCCTGTAATTCCCTGAACTTCTACTCTAAGGATTTGGATGCTATACCACTTGAAGAATATATATTTAATAATGAAATTGCTTCCTTGCCTATGGTTACTTTTAGCAGGATATAGTTTCCTTCCTTATCTCTTTTGTTTAGATCTATTTCTGCTTTTGCTTTGTCTGAGACTAGTGTTGCTACCTCTGCTGTTTTTTACATCAGCTGAAACACAATAAATATTGCTCTAACATTTTACACTTAACCTATGTGTATCTCCTTTTTTCAAATGTGTTTCTTGTAAACAACACACTGTTGGGTTATGGTTTTTAATCCATTCTGCCATCTGTCTCTCTTTTATTGAAGAGTTCATCCCATTCACATCCACAGTTATGATTACTATTTGTGTCTTTCTCTCCATCTCCTTTCCCCTTTCTTATGCTTTTAGTTCTCCCTTCCCCTTCTCAGTAGAATTTTAATTTTCGTCTCCCTCAGTCTTCCCTCCATTCTTTCAGCACCCCTCTTAATCCCCCTTTCCATTCCTAATTGTTCCCTCCGTTTTAGTATCCCCTCCGTGTTCTTTCCTCTTTCCCCTCCTATTGCCTACAGAGCTATTTGTGTATCTATCCTCAACTGAGTTTGTCGTACCCTCCTTGAATCCAATCAAATGAGAGTACCTCTGAAACAATACTCATCTCCCTCCCCTCTTTCACTCTACTATAATATATATATGTATATGTATATGTATATGTATATGTATATGTATATGTATATATATATATGTATATGTATATATATTTGTGCTTCTTCCTCTGATGGAATTTATTTTTCATCTGCTTCTCCTTTTCACATCTGCCCTTATAATCCCTTCCCACCTTTAAATCATTTTTGTTTTCATTCCATCATTTAATTTATACCCACTTCCTCTATCTATCTATCTATTTACTTTTTACATTTCAATATAAATATACAAATTTCAAGATTAAAAAGTATCATTTTCCTTTATAGAGATGTAAACCATTTTCCCATATTGTGTAACAATTTTTTTCTCCTGTTTACCTTTTTATGCCTTTTCTGAGACCTGCATTTGAAAATCAAATTTTCTATGGAGTTCTGGTCTTTTCATCAAGATGGTCTGAAAATCTACTATTTCACTGAAGGTCCATCTCCTTGCATGAAATGTTATGCTCAGATTTGCTGGGTAATTAATACTTGGTTGTAGTCCCAGCTCCTTTATCTTACTGAATATTGTATTGTATTCGAATTCCTTCAATCTTTTAATGTAGAAGCGGCAAGGTCCTGTGTGATCCTGACTGTAGCTCCTCAGTATGGGAATTGTTTCAATATGGTTGCCTGCAGTATTTTCTCCTTCATTTGATAGTTTTGAAATTTGGCAGCTGCATTCTTTGGTGTTTCTAGTTTGTGGTCCCTTTCAGTACGTGAAAGGTGGATTCTTTCAATGATGTTTTTGCCCTGGGGATCTAGGAATTCTGGGCAATTTTCCTTGATGATTTATTGGATGATATTGTCCAGGCTTTTTTTTTCACCATGGCTTTCTAGTAGAAGAATAATCCTTAGATTTTCTCTCCTGGTTCTATTTTCAAGGTCAGTTGTATTTTCAAATAAATATTTTGCATTTCCTTCTGTCCTTTCATTCTTTAGATTCTGTTTGACTGATTCTTGATGTTTCATAGACTCATTTTTTATCCAATTGTTTTCTTCAGTTAACTTTTGAATCTCCTTTTCCATCTGTCCAATTGTTGCTTTTAAGAAGTTATTTTTACCAGTTAGGTTTTGTACTTCCTTTTCCATTTGTCCAATTTTCCTTTTTAAGGAGCTTTTCTCTTCAGTGAATTCTTTTTTCATATTTTTAATATCATTGGCCAGTTTTTCTTCTATTTCTCTAATTTGAGTTTTAAAACCCTTCCAGAGCTCTCCCAAAAAATACTCTTTGTGCTTCACATAAGTTCATATTCCCTCCTCTGTACCACAGTTCTTGTACCTAAAACTTAAGGCTTTGTGTGTAGAGGCCTCAGGTTCTTTCAGCTAGAAATTAAATGCTGCAGCTTACCTGGTGGTTAGTTGCCTGGTGATTAAAAGCAAAGAATGGTTAGGTGTTTTTGAGATTTCCCACAGTTGCCCTGGAGGTAGCTCTTTAAGTGTGGGGTAGCTGTGATCTGGATACTGGAGGCTAAGCTAGAGCATAGGTAAGACCATTTTTCTGCACTAGTGTCTTCTCAATTCTAGTGGGGTGCTGAGGTATGCCCAGAGTCCTGGTGTTGGTAGATGCTGGCTTGAACCCACTGGGGTTCAGGACCTTATCCCGGTTTGTTGAGTTGGGACTGTGTGAGACAGCTCTGATCCTGCACTGGCCGTCTTTGGCCACAGCAAGGGGAACCCTCCTTCGCGATCTTTCTAGCCTCCTGGGGTGAGAATCTGTTTATCCCTTCTGCTGCTCTCACTGTTTCAGGGTTTTTTCAGAAGAGATTATCTCTAGACTGGTCAAGGTCAACAAGCGGATGGAGAGAGCAGTTCCTGATCACTCCACCATCTTGGCTCTCACAACCAGAAATCATAAAGTCTTATTTTTCAAAATGGAAAATATTAAAAATGTCTGTGATTTTTCCAAGTTTTTAAAATTCTCTTTCAGATATCTGGAGGAGACATTACTCTTCATTAATAATCTATACCATTTTTACATACTTATATATTTTTATATTTCATCTAACCTGTACCTATATTCTTCAAAGACATTCCTATTTCTGTATGTAGCATATTGGAGGCTGTGGTGAAAGAATAGCTTGTTATTATTTTTTACAGATATTTTAAGTTATCTTTTTTTATGTGTTGCCCTAATAGTTTTGACCTAGTAGAAGGCATAAGGATGATCAAACTTAATTTTTTTTTCTAAAAGTTCTTTAAACATTTTTTCTTTTTTTAACTCTTGTCTACTACATAGTAGTTAAAAATAGTCCTAATCTTTTTGCATCTTTTTACTCCAAGAGATTTTACCAAGAAGTTAATATTTTGAAACATTGTTGACAATGACTGCCACATCTCAACTTTTAGGGGCAGAAAGCAAGTATCTACTAGGTAATTTTACTCTAGAATCTTTTCTGTCCTTCTACTCTAACAAATAAGTTACTCATCTTTTCTGTGAAAAGATAAGTAATTGCTTAGTAAGTGAAATGAAAGGTAATATTTGGTAGTTAGCATATGAAAAGGAATAATGGAAAGATCTGGACCACAAAAATTCTCCACTTAGGACAGGTTTATACACAATACTTTAGAAGGACAATCATGGAGACTGCATAAGGGCTTTCTTTCTCTTTTAACTAGTGATAAACCATGAAGCAGATTCCATAGAGTTATTTGAAAGGAAACACAAAGATAAATTCCATTCTCCACAAAATGTTCTTTTGGGCCAGTTCTGAGGATTCTAAATTCAATTCCTTTAAGTAGTGGTGATCTCAGGAAGCCAAAATAGACTTTAAACTCTCTGAAAACTATTTTGTCCATTCTGGCAAATTACATTGCATGATAATTTTTTTCAAATGAGAAAACATAGCGTTATACCTATGATTTATGTTAACTCTGACATTGGGAATGTCATTCCTCTTTCATAGTATTAGTGTTGTTAAAGTTCTGAGTATTATAAAATTCATATTCAATAGTTATTCGATGTTTCAAAGTTATAAAAGTGCTGTGTGTACATAAATATTGGCTGTTTCATTGTAAGAAAAATTATTCTACAAAATTTTAAAGGCTTGGCTTTTATTTCATATCTTTACCTTTATTTGATTATATATTCAAAGAGCTCATTCCTACATAAAAGGAGAAAAGATAAAGAAATAAATTCTTTAAATGAAATAGTTAAATTAAGAAACTTAGTTTTCAAGCGCCCCCTAAATTACAACCACTACCACCACTACCACCATCATAATGATTCTCTTTAAAAACAGTTTTAATGTAATAGATGCAAATACTTGATTTGGAATTAAATAGTATGAATTTGAGTATTGGTTCTACCGTTTATGATTAATGTAACTGTGTTGTGTCACTTAATCTCTCTGATTTTCAGTCTCTCAAAATGTAAGATGTTGATAGAAATGTTCCCACTCCCATTTCAGAAAACTGGTACTGTCTTCTTGTTAGTAACTAATTAAGGTTATGAATTGGTTTCAAACTCTTGTCACAGCTCATGTCATCTAAAATCTCCTACCTAGGTAGATATGAGAAATATAAATTATTTAGACTTTGTACCAGGATTTTAAAACAATAATGACTTACTTAAAATAAGAATCGTTAGAATTTCAAGAAAATATTCAAATAGAGAGCATGACAAATATTCATAGCCCCAAACAAATAACTCATCTCTTTGCTATATGCCAGAGAAAGAAAGGTGTGTATCAGACTTATCCAATCTCTGATGTGTATCTGGGCAAACTGGAAAGTTTAGGAAGAGAAGATGCCCTTTATCAGAGGAATACTGGGTTTTTGGCATATAAAGTCACTTATCTATACTATAGGAGTCTTGCTCCTATGGAGAGAGATAAGAACACTCTGAGGAAAGTAAGGGCTCAGAATACATTTATTTTGCAAAAGAGTCAAGAGCAGGAGTAAAGCAATCTTATGACAGAAAACTATGAAAACATAGAAAGACAAACGCATATTCATCAAGCATCTTTAAATTTCAATTTACAAATGTCATTGATTAAGTGCTTACTATATAGACAATCTGTTTATTTCAGGGGGGGAAAGGGTGATGTATTAGAATTGATACTACAGTATTCAGAATTTTGGTAGAACAGAATGAAAAATTTCAAAATTTCCAAAACTCTTAATAGTGTGCAGCTTATCATGCTATTTTTTCTTCCACATATCTTTTCTTTCTCTAATTTTTGTCACCTTGATAACCTATTAGAGCATAACATATCCATAATCCTTTAAATTTCATTTAGCAAGCATTTATTAAGTTCTATGTACCAGTTAATGTAAAGATTGATATTTTTTATACCATTCAGTAGTACAGATATAAGAATGAAAATAAACAGTCTCAGCATCAGGATCTCAAATTATGTGGTAAGAAAACTGCATGTATGTAGATAAATGAAATCAAAATAGAAAATCAATAAAGAGCAGTTTCAAGTAGGAGGGATTAATTATTAATATTTCAGAAAACAGGAGTGGTTAGAGGTGGCTATTGATCTGAACCTTGAAGGGAGTTAGGGCATTGAGGAGGTAAAGTTAAGAAGGGAGAGTAATGGAAGTATAATGGGGCTGTCTGTGAAAAGGTGCAACTATAGGAGGTAACGAATAGTGTATGTGAGGAATACAAAGAGGACAGGTTTTTCTATTGAAAGACATAGAGAGAGAAAGAGAAATAAACAGAGAAACAGAGAGAGAGAGAGAGAGAGAGAGAGAGAGAGAGAGAGAGAGAGAGAGAGACAGAGACAGAGACAGAGAGAGAGACAGAGACAGAGAGAGAGAGAGAGACAGAGAGACAGAGAGACAGAGACAGAGACAGAGACAGACAGACAGACAGACAGACAGAGAGAAAGACTCAGCTTGGGGTAGGGATCCTGTAGCTTGGAGAGAGATTGTGAGTGACTTTGAAAGACAAAAGAAATTTAATTTTAATCTAAATCAAAATGGTAATCATTGAATGTCCTTGAGCAGAGGAGTGACATAGTTAGACTCATGTTTTATGAGTCATGATCCAACACCCTCAGGCATGGTGAATTTGAGAGGGGAGAGGCTTTATACAGAGAAATCAATCATCAAAACATTATTGCAATCCTCATTTTGAGAGGTTATGAGAGATTAGTTAGTCAGCTGCCTGTCTAAGAGAATGGAATGGATAAGAAAGATGAAGATGGAGTTCGCAAGTCTTGGAAAACCATTCCCATACCGGAATCATATGAAGAGTAAAGAGTAAATGATGACTTGATGGAAGTGGCATCCTTTTTGAAGATCAAGAAGCAATGCTGCCAAAGGGCAGATTACAAATGGGTAGGGTAGATATTGGAATGGGACATAAAATGTGATCGGGTCTATGGCCAGCTAAATGGAGTAGGTTATGAAGGAAAGAAATAAATATTCATTAAGTACTTAATATATACTGTGCCCTTTACAAATTTTATCACATTTGGTATTGACAACACCCTGGGAGGTTGATATCCAATTTACAATAGGTTAGGCAAGATTCCATTCACTTAGCCACAAATCAAGATGGCTGAGTCTTTGGCTGAGAGTTCCAAATCTGCATGGAATTCAAAGTCTTTAGCCCAGATTATGATATACAGCTTTTTTTCAGTATCTACATTTTGGAGAAGCAATGTTTATACATTGGTCACACAAATGGAAAAAAAAGGGGGGTTATCCATTTACATAGAACGTTATAGCTTGCTACACAATGTCTCTTTTGGTTCTCACAATGACCTTCTGGCACTGTATTTATTACTATTCACATTGAACAGCTTAGGAAAGGAATACAGGGTGAAAAAAATATTTGTCCATTATTATACAGTTAATAATTAACCTAAGTGATATTTGGATTCCCCAACTATATTCTTCTCAATTTTGTTGCTTCCCAGAACAAAAGCAAAAAGAAGTGCCTCACAGAACATAAGTTCCAACCCTCCAATCTGGGATACTTGCTGTTTTAGTTGTGTGACTCATTTGAACAATTGTATCTTTGATTTCTCCAGCCATGTTTCAATTTGCTTCTCAGCCATGTTCTTGCCAGTTGCCTTGCTGTTAGATAAGTACCTTCCTTCCCTTCCCATTCCTTGTCATCCTTTTGGTAACAAGATCTCATTCTGCTTCCTGAACATACTCCTACTATTAGGGTCTAAAGTTTCATGCAGTAATGCTATAAACTCCTCCTTTAACTAAACAGAATTTAACACTTGCCCTGAAATCATACTGATAACAAGAAAAATTATTTAAAACACTACACATCACATTATGCAGACAATAAATGGGTAGAAATTGGTTAAAGTAGTAAAACAAATGCAACACCTGCCAAAAACCATTACCATCCATTCCACAACTGCCATAATTAAGATGAGATATTTGATGGAAAGTAAGAGAACATTATACTAATAGCTCAAAGCATAAAGAAAATAGATAGATATAGAGATATGTCTATATGTGTGTAGTGTGTACACACGTACGTATATATGTAGATGTATCTATGTGTATATACCTACATCTACATCTATATACATATATGCATATGCATATACATATATATGTTATATATGTA
Organism: Notamacropus eugenii; assembly: GCF_028372415.1. Classification (NCBI taxonomy): domain Eukaryota; kingdom Metazoa; phylum Chordata; class Mammalia; order Diprotodontia; family Macropodidae; genus Notamacropus; species Notamacropus eugenii. The sequence goes on along the minus strand of NC_092877.1, from coordinate 246,131,334 downwards.
CATATATTATTTATATATGTACATTATTTATATATGCATATATATGTGTGTGTGTGTATATATATACATACATACATACATATATATATATATATATATATATATATATATATATATATATATATATATACACACACATATATATATAGTGTTTCTATAAGCATTTGTTCTGTGTGGGGGATGAGCTGTAGTTCACTGCCTCAAGAACTAAGGAAATTTTGCCCATCCAGTGGGGGAAAATACTAGTTGAGCAACATTTCCAGTGTTCTGTAGTGAGAGCTCTAAGTAAGTTCACTGTATTAAGTGTTATAAATTGATTTCTCAATTTTTTTCCTCCCACTTCAATTCCTGTCTTCTTTGAATTTCAAGACCATGCTCTCAACATTCAGTACCTTCACCTCACCCTCATTTTCAGCTCTTTTTACCTGTTGTCTTCACCCATTAGGAGGTAACCTCTCTGAGGGCAGGTGCTGTCTTAACTTGTAATTGTATTGTCAGTAGTTAGTACAGTGACTGGCTGTATCACCAATGCAGTATTCACAGCACTAGTGGTGACTATGAATTTGCCAGTATAGTTCTCAATAGCAAAGTATAAAAGATTCTCCATGTGGAAGGCAGAAGAAAAAACATTTACTTAGACAAAAGAAAGCAAAATTCCAGAACCGGAAAGCTAAATCCCTCAGGGGGACCAAGAAGTTAATAAACATGTTCACTGCAGGGAACAAAATCATTTCCAAGACCTCCCCTCCCTGCCATGGCCTCCTCATGAGCAAACACTCATGACCCTGAGGCTTGCTGTGCCTGCCTGCCGTTGTCCTCTCTCCTCTGCACTGACTATTCTTACTCACTTCCTCCTAGCTCAGTTCCAGTCTTCTTGTTCCACCTATTCAGTAAGCTCCTCCAATCACATATATGTTCGGCTTCCAGTTGATTTAAGCAGGTCACATGGGCCTATCAATGAATGAGAAAGATCTTTCCATTTAATGTGCTATTACATTGGGCCCTAAGATCTCTTATGTTCATTGCATAGGTTGGTGGGCCAATGGGTATCAACAGAATTGTCAAAATAAGCATACAAAACAATATCTTAGGCAACTTGTATCAATAGAACTTTACAGCAGTGAAACCAGGATCACACAATGAGAACATAAAACAATGTCTTAGGTTAACGCTTGAGCACAAATACCCCATCACTCTTGCCTCTAATGGATGGGGCCTAAAATCCTGTGGTAAGGGGCAAAGGTCTCTTCTTCTATAGCAACTTTCTGCTTAAACTGGATAGAGTGCTGTCCTTGCCCTGAGAGATTTGAGAGATTAGTTCTTTAGCTGGCATATGGAGTTTGGTTGATTTCAGGTCCAGAGGTGACACATCATCATATTGGATAGGGGGTGACATGTGGCTTAAGTGAGCAGGCATCTGCAGGTGGAGGATAGAAAGCCTATAAGAAACAAATCTATCAAACAAGTTTAACAGACAAAAAGCCAAAAAGAAACAAGGGGACAATAACCAGAAGTGCGATACATACAGGTTCAGCTGTGCTTCTAGAGTCCATGAACCCACTCTCATAGCCTTATTCAGAGTAGAATATATGAATTAAGGGTCCAAATTGGTCATCTTTTTCTCCTGATTAAATAACAATTAGTGTATTATCTTTCATGTGTGCTATAATTTCCACACCTTTTGGAATGCCGTTTGACTTCCGTTTTAACCATACTTTAGCTCCTAATTTTATTCTATCAACATAATCCAATCCTGCATTTCCTCTGCTAATTATTTCAGAAGGAGACTCACTTTTCATAAATAGTATTGCTTCACAAAGAATAATAATCACTTGAACTATTCTATCATTTTTACAAAATTGTTCGGGTTCATCATCTAAATTTTGTAATGTCAATAATTTCTCCTGGATAATTGGAATCTATCACTCCAGCCAGTACATATATTCCTCGAGCTGCAAATTCTAATTTAGATAATATCTGTGTAAAATAATTGTTAGGGATTCTCATACATATTCCAGTCAGGATTGTTCTTATTTCTTGCCTGTCCAACAAAAAGTCCTCTAAACAATGTAAATTATGTCGTGCTGAACCAGGTGTCGCTAGTACAGTGCTGGGACATCTGGCGTCACATAACAAAACTGAATATTTGCAATTTTTTGTATTTGTTGGTTGTCCAGTTTGCAGATTTGTGGTCATCATTCTGACTAGAGGTGTATTTTCTCCCAATGGTCTATTATTCAAATTACACAAAGCAATGAACAAATTGTCTTTCCAATGCTGATAATAGTTACTAGAACCTAACTTCCTTAAGTACTCTTTCAAAAATCCATTCATTCTTTCAATTAATCCAGACACTTGTGCATCATATGATATATCCATTCTTTGTTTTTAATACATAACATTTCTTCATTTCATTACCTTTGAAATGTGACGCATTGTAGCTTTGAATATACATTGAGGTTCTACAGTGTAGACTTTAGATATCTAAAGTTTTACAGATATTTTTTCTGAATCTCTTTCTTACAGGGACAAGACAATAGTATACCTGAATAGGTGTCAATGCAAGTACACGTAAATTTATGGCCTTTATCTTGGAGTAGGGGTCCAATATAATCTATTTGCCAAATATGGGCTGGACTTTTCCCCTTGCTCTCTCTCCTGTTACTACTAGAGGAACAATTCTTTCCTTTTCCAAATAACATATATAATATTCATCTGCTACTTGTTTTAATAAAGAATGAGAGATACTAATAGCACAGTCTTGTCCCCCTGGTGTGTGGCCTGAACTCATAAATGGCCAAAAGTTTGATGGACCTATTTTGCTAGTACTGGATTATCAGCTGGGATCAGAGTAGGAAAAATACGTTGACTAGCAATCTTTTTTAGTTGATCAGCATGTGCATTGTACTCAAGTTCTGCAGTGATGAGGGCCACGTGAGCATCTACATGAAAAACTAACAAATTAGTAACCAAAAACATGTCCCATATATCTTCCCATAATTCTTTGCCTCAGACTTGTTTGCCATGAATTTCCCAACTTTGATTTTTCCCCACGGACATCCATGTAGGTAACCCATTAGCTACTGCCCATGCATCAGTGAACATATGACACTGCCCTTCTTATTCTGTTTTGACAGCTAGGTCTACCACTGTAAGTTCAGGATATTGACTACTTCTACCTATCGAAGCACATTCCAAAGTCTACTTAGTACGTGAGTTATAGGTTACTGCTTTCCAATGTCTTTTGTGGCCCAAACATTTTGCTGTCCCATCAGTAAACCATGCATGTCTCCTCTGTTTTTCAGTTAATCCATTGTATCACTCATTCCATTTTACCAAGGATTATGACAACTGTTGCTTTGGTTCAGAGAGTGTATCATCATGTAAAGCAGAAAATCCACTTTTGCCAGTTTTAGATCTATTTTGAAAACAGCATTTCCATTTAATTATGCTACCTTTCTTTGCATGTCCAATTCTATGAGAAGCTGGGATGCTCATTACCCAGGTCATAATTGGGATTTTAGGCCTTGGTATTTCCTCATGACCTAAAGTCAGCTGTTCAGTAGCTACCAAAGACCAATGTGCAACTACAAACTGCTTTTTAAAAGGGATATATTGAGCTCCAGATGAATGAAGTTTCCTAGACCAAAACACTAAGGTACATTTCAGCTTTGTCGTTTTTGCAATAAACTGCAGTTTGCATTATCATCCTGTACAGTCACTTGTAATTCTACTGGGCCACTTTGCATAGACCATCAATCTAGAGCCGACTGTTTAGCGGCCTTTGGATCTTCCAAAACTTTACTCTGCTCAAGTACTCAAACAAAATCATATTGTTTTTCCTAGTAATTTTATATGAGTTTCAAAATTTGTCTTAGAAGTGCTATGTTGATGTCTCCGATATTCAAATAATTCTATAAACTTTTGGGTCTCTTTCTTATGCAGAGGATAGGAAAATTCTGAATCTTTTGTAGAGCTTGCAGGGAAATCTCTCACAGCCATTCATTTTAGTTTATACCCAAAAACTTTACGTTTTGAGCTTTCCCTTGAATCTTTGCAGGGTTAATCGCCCACCCTTTGCTTTTTCTATACTTAATAAAAGTGTCAAACTCTTCTCACCTTCTACAGATTTTCCCATATCATAATATTATGTATGTAGTGAGTAAGTTGTGCACCAGTTAACCCTGATTCATCCAAATGTTCAGCCACAATCCTGTGACAAATATTGAGGCTTTACAGATATCCTTGTGGAAAGTGTGTAGAAGTATATTGTTGGCCTTCCCAAGCGAAAGTAAATTGGTCTTATTGTTTCCAATCTATTGGGATAGTAAAGAAAGCATTGCCTAAATCAATAACTGTGTACCAACCCCCATTATATTTCTGGATCCTTTCCATTAAGATAAGAGTATCTGGAAATGCAACATACAAAGGAGGAGTTACCTTATTCAATTGTTTGTAATTCACTGTCATCCTCAATGTCCCATCTAACTTTCATACTGAGCAGACAGGATTATTTCTTCGAGTGATTGTAGGGAGTAACGCTCCTGCCTCAATGTATTCCTCTATAGTATTATTAATCTCATTTTACTCTCCTGGCACATGATACTGCTTTAAAGTAATCACTTAAGAAGGTTCAAGTAAAGTGATTGAGTCCATTTTTATTTTACTGACTAAAACTACTAATTCCTATATTTCTTACTGTAAATTTGTATCTTCCTCAGGTAAATTTTGAGTCATACCTCTCAATATATCTGTTTCAATGATGTATTCAGCAATGGGAACAATTGCCATGGTATATTCTTTCTTAATTAATTGTTCAATTTCCATCATTAGTTTGACTTGTCTGGCTTATATTTCAACCCCTCACAGTCCTATGATAGTGATAGTAGTTCTATCCTTAAACTTTTCAGGTTTCTTTACATAAGGGAGGCCTCTGCCCCAGTGTCTATTAATGCTGTAGTTATAATATTTCATTTGTCTTTCCAATATATGGCCAAATTGATATGGTGACTATAGTCTTGTCTGTGTACTTTAATCTGAACTGGGGCTCTGTCAACTTCCTGTTCTCCCTGAAGATGTGAAAAATTTGGATATGAGGATTCAGGAGGATGAATGGGGCAGTTCTTACTTCTTCATTTTGTTTAGTATCAAGACACCTTTTGAGGGACCTTCCTTATAGTTCATTACTTGGAATACCATCTGTGTTTCCAAAATCTACCCCTGATCTCAGTAGAGAAGTAAACAATTCTTTTCTTGTCAATTTATTCTGATTTTGAATACCCTGGCTATTAACTCTTCTCTCTTTAGGAATTTTGTCTTTTCCCCAGTCCCGTAAGTCACTTAACTGTGAAACCTGGACTAACACTTCTGAAAGAGGGTACCCTATTTCCCCAATTAATAAAATACAAATTAAATGCTTGTATGTAAGACGAGTTGACTTCACTATTATTTTCCTATGGTAAATTGCAAAGGAAGTACCATAATATGCATCTGATTTTCTGATCATTATGGCAGTATTCATTGCCTCCTCCTTTAGCTTTCATATATATGTATATATATATATAGTCCCTAAGTGAATACATGGGTCTAATCTCCACCAGATCATGTAGAGTCAGTAAGATACTCCCTTCTTCAGCCAAAGCTAACAGATTAGTTGTACTCTTACCTCCCTGCATATTTCAGTCTTTAAAGGATTGCTGTGTGAAAGGATTCAAATAGCTATACATTTCAAGCAATTCAGATTATCTATTGATGCTCTTCCAACCTCTTCGTCACTGATTCTCACCATCCAAAATATTAACAATATCCCCAACCTTCGGGTGAACCAACTCAAAATATCTGTGACCTGCTGCTGAGTAAAATACTCAATTATGTCCCTAAATACTGTGTTAGCTCTTTTGTTCCCATGTTTCTGCCTCACTATTTGCATTGCTTCTCCCTCTAACATGATTTCATGTCCTTGCTCTGACTTATTTACGTCACTGTGGCAACTAGGCTGGGCCTGTACAAAGGTCATGTACACATTTCTTTTGCCAGTCTTCAGCTTCTTCTAAGCTAAATGAACAGCCTGCTCTTTTCAAGGAGAGTCTAAAGGTTGAGAATCCCCATGCAAACTAGCTAACTATTTTTCCATCTGATTTTTTTTTTCCTTAAGCAGCTGGCCTCTGCTTTTACACATGATATGGTAACTTGTTAATAAAATGCTGCCTCTCCTAATTATTCCTGCCAGCTCCTTTCCTGGTATAATTGGAATTCCTTGCAAACACCTTTCCAAGTCTCCAGGTTTCCACTCCTGTAACCTTGCTTCCCATTTTTCACAGGGTCCGGTTCTTTTGTCCCATTCTCTTGCTAGGGAGGAATGCGTTACATCATCCAAACATGGGATATCTGCTTCTTCCTTGGAATCCTTTCTGCTTCCAAATAGAGATTTTATACCATACAATCTCTTTTGTGATGTCAAATGTATCACCAAGGCAATATTCATAGCAGTGGTGGTGACTATGAATATGGCGGTGCAGTTTTCAGTCGCAAAGTAAAATAAAAGACTCTCCATTTAGAAGGCTAAAGAAAAGAAAAAAAAACATTTACTTAGACACCAGGAAGCCAAATTCCAGAGCCGGAAAGCTAAATCTGACATGGTGACCAAGAAGTTAATAAGCATGACCACTGCAGGGAACAAAACCATTCCCAAGCCTCCCCCTGCCATGGTTTCCTTACAAGCAAATGATCATGAACCTGAGCCTTGTTGTGGCCACCTGCCTGCATCCTCTGTTCTCTGCCCCTACCATATTCACTCACTCATTAGCTCACTTTCTCTCAGTTCTGCTCCACCTTTACTGCTCTACCTGTTCAACAAGGTCCTTCTACTGCATATGTCTTAGGCTTCCAGGTGATTTAAATAGGTCACATGGGGCTATTAATGATCTTTCCATTTAAATTGCTATTACACTGGCATATATGGGAATCTAGGTGGTGCAGTAGATAGAGCATCACTGCAGGAGTCAGGAGGACCTGAGTTCAAATCTCATCTCAGACACTTGACACTCACTATCTGTGTGACCTTGGGCAAGTCACGTAACCCCAATTGTAGCATCCTGGGTTATCTCCTTTCATCCTGATGAATATCTAGTCACTGGATTCAGATAGCTCTGGAAGAGAAGTGAGGCTGGTGACCTGCACAGCCCTCTCTCACTCAAAACAAAATCAGGTGCAAGTCATGTCATCATTTTTCTGATGGCATGGTCTTCTTCTGCACTGAAGGATGAACACACACACACACACACACACACACACACACACACACACTGGCATATAGACTAAATATTTCCTTCTATCCTCCCTCCCTCCCTTCCTTCCTTTCTTATTTGTTTCCTTCCTTCCATCAGACATTGGAAGGAGGAAGAGAAGTCATAATGACCACTTATGCTGCTGCCAAAGATTGCTCTATTCTGTCACCACACTAAAGGAAAATTAAAAATAAATATAATGTTCTATCAAAATTAAGATCACACAGGACAGTTCAACTCTTTTGCACATTCATCTTTCATCTCACATCTGTATCTTTCTTCATGTTTCGAATTTTGAGCTTTGTGCTATATGTTTCTTCAGTTACAACAGTAGCTAAATAATCAGTGGAATGTGGGCATTGATGAAATCTCAGAAAGTTGATCGATTTTAACTTTCGATGAAACACTGCAGAAAAACATTAGGGAAATACATCTCTGTGTGTGTGTATATGTAGTCTGTGTATGTGTACATACATACATATATATACATGCACACACGTGTGCATGTATATACACACATGGGTGTATGTATGCACGTACGCATATATATGTACATATAGGTGTATGCACGTATATGTACATATATACGTATATTTGGATATATCTTTTTCATGTTATATAAGTAATGTGAAAAGATTACACAAATTCAATTCTTGTTCTCTCGTAGTTCATGAACAAACGTACTAATTTGCCTTAATTTTTAAATAGGATGCACTTTTAAAAATGAGTACAAACAGACTAATTTAAAGCAAAAAAGTCAAGAAAATATTGTAAAGTGTTTGCCTCACATACAGAATTGCAGAATGTATATTCAGACAATGAACATAAAGGTAACTGGAAATTATTTTGAAAGTGAAAGAAGTATCCATTTTGTCTCTTAATCTCGTCAGCAGGTCCAAGAAAATTAGTAGCAGTACCTCTGATCAGTAGAGTAAACTATTTTCTAATAGTACTTTAAAGTTTTTAAAGTTATTTGAATTACAATACAGCCATTCAACAACACCATAAAGTAAATGCTATAGGAATCTACTTTTGATATTCACTTTACAGATGAAGAAACTGAAAAGACTAAGTATATGCGTAAGGTCACATTGGTAGTACCACTACAAGGTCAAATATGGGAAGGTACATTAAGAAAGAGAGAATCCAGGCATTTTTAAAATAGCATAATACGATAATTGGTCAAACAATACCTATATTCTATAAATATAGCTTTTTTCAAGAAAAACATAGTTCAACTTAAATTACTCTAATGATTTAAGAGTATCTAATGGATTCTGAGTACCAGTATACATACTCAGAATTTAAGATTCTATTTGAAAATTTTCTAAAGAAAATTAATGAAACCTGGCTGTAATTTTTGCTTAGTTTTATTTCTACATAAATGTATGTGTGAATGTACATATGTATGTATGTATGTATGTATATTCATCTATACCTGTGTGTATTTATACATATATTCATATAGATATGTATATGTGCATATATATGTGCACACATACTTATATATTTCCTTTCAAGAGTGTGATTAAACTTAAAAGTTCCTAATGATTTTAATATTTGGCTTTGGTTTTACTAGACTTTCCATAAGTAAACTTGCCATGTTTCTATGAAAGAGTCAGTAAAAGCCATGGTATTTGGGGATATATTGTTAATCCTCATTTAATTTTGCAATAACCTAACAGCATATTGTATGTGTATGTGAGGGAGAGGAAGATGGATATTGTATTTCTTCTTCTATATACTGTATGTATATATATATATATATATATATATATATATGTATATATATATATGTGTGTGTGTGTATATATATATATATATATATATACACATATGTGTGTGTGTATATATATATATATATACATATATATATATCTGGATAAATATTGATATAGATCAAGATAGACATAGATATAGACAGACAGACAGACAGATAGACAGACAGACAGACAGATAGATAGACAGATAGACAGATAGATAGATAGATAGATAGATAGATAGATAGATAGATAGATAGATAGATAGGTAGGTAGAGGAAGATATACATAGATATGTGTGTACATATACACACATTCGCAAATACACATATATGCACTTGAATATATGTATGTGTATTGATATGGATATATGCATGCCTCTATATATGTATGTGTATATATTTACATATGCATATATATTTTTTTAATATGCAATGTAGATTTTATTCCTTTGTAATTTTCCCTAGGTTATTTATGTCTGTTGGTTTACAGGATAAAAAAAGAAAAGTTTTGTTCACTAGTTAACTCATTCTAAGTAAAATTAATTATAAATCACTGGAATTTTATTTAATTATAATATAACAGGAAAAAATATTTCGCGTTAACGGTTAAAGTACCACATTCTTCCATAAACACATAGATACTGCTCAATCTTGTGGAATATTCCATTTTTATTTTTGTAGCCACCACAGATAATTCAGCAACCCATAGAATTTAAAAATATTTTTCATTGTGTCAAATTTGTTATTTTTTAAAATCATTCATTATCATCTAATTACCATCACTTTCCATGTCAAAAGCATAGGTCAGAAAAACAGCATATGTGACATAATGGGAAGGATGTGGGATTTAACATCTGACTTGAGAACAAGTCTTCATCTTATGGTAGTCTTGTGACCATGGGCAACTCACTAACCACTCTCAGCCCAGGGCTAAAACTTCATGTCATAGACAGTTTGAACTCCACCAAGGTTGAAGACATTCTGATTGTCAAATAATTTCAGGTCTTTGATGTAATCATGGTTTAAGAATGATTTTGAAATCACCACATCCAATTTATTCCCTACACATTCATCTGGTGAGAACAAATTTTAACCAACAAATAAAGTATTTTAGAGTAAAACAAACAAAATTTGAATGCAGAAACATTGTGCAGAAAGTTTGATCTAGTTGGATGAGTGGGTTGGTAATGTAATTTGGGACTAATACAGTAATAGAATTTTAAACTCAATTAGGATTTTAGAATTGTAAGAATTTTGTCTCAAGACTGTTTCTACAACCTTCCATTGCACGGAGGAGGATTGCTTGAATACACAAACACACACACACACAGAGTATCATTACATTTATATTTTATATACTTGTGTGGAAATACGAAAGTCACCTAAGACTTATCAATTTTAAGTCAACTCCTAGCTTTATTTATTGATACAATAGTTTTCATAATTTCAGTTTTGTTAATCTCTCCTTTGGTTTTCAGTATTCCTAATTTGGTATTTACTTGGGGATTTTCACTTTGTTTTTTTATAGGTTTTTCAGTTGCATGACAAATTCACCGATTTCCTCTTTCTCTATTTTACTCATGTAGGTGTTCAATGATACAAAACTTCCCCTAAGAACTGCCTTTACAGCATCCCATAAATTTTGGCATGTTGTCTCATTATTGTCGTTCTCTTGAATGAAGTTCAAGAACAATCATAGATTGTTTCTATGATTTATTGTTTAACCCACTCATTCTTTAGGATTAGAATACTGATTTTCCAAATGATTTTTAGCCTGTCTCTTCATGGCCTTTAATTACATATAACTTTTTTTTTTTTTTTTTTTTGCATAATGATCCAAGAAGGATGCATTGACTATCTCTCTCTTTCTGCACTGGATAGTGAGGTCTTTATGAACTTGCGCACGGTCAATTTTTGTATATGTGCCATCTACCACTGGGAAAATGTAAATTCCTTTCGGATTCCATTCATTTTTATCCAGAGATTTATCATATCTACCTGATCAAGAGTTCTATTCACTTCCTTAACTTCTTAACTGTTTATTTTGAGATTAGATTTATCAAGTTGAAAGAGGAAGAGGTTTAGGTCCTCCACTAGCATAGTGTGCTGTCTATTTCTTCCTGTAACTCCCTTAACTTCTCCTCTAAGAATCTGGATAGTAGACCGCTTGGTGCATATATGTTTAATAATGATAGTGCTTCATTGCCTATGGTGCCTTTTAACTGGATATAATTTCCTTCCTTATCTCTTTTGATTAGACCTATCTCTATTTTTCTTTGTCTGAGATTAGGATTGCCACCCCTGCTTTTTTTATTTACATCAGCTGAAGTATAATATATTTTTCATCGATCTTTGCCCTTTACCCTGGGTGTATTCCCCTGTTTAAAATGTGTTTCTTGTAAACAACATATTGTTAGATGATGGTTTTTAATCTATTTTGCTCTCTGCCTCCGTTTTACAGGAGAGTTCATCCCATTCACATGAAGAGTTATGATTGTTGTGGTATCTCTTTCAGGGAGGGATTGGTGGATTCTTTCAACAACTATTTTGTTTCTGGATGTTAGATATGACGGCAGTTTTCTTTGATGATTCCTTGGAAGATATTGTCCAGGATGTTTTTTTTGTTTTGTTTTGTTTTGTTTTCTTTTGTTTTATCATAGATTTCTGGTAGACAAATAATTCTTAGATTTTCTGACCTGGATCAATTTTCCAAGACACTTGTTTCACCAATGAGATATTTCACATTTTATTCTAGAAGAAACCAAAGTCACCAATATAAAAATGAAATGGGGAAACTCAACTCCAAGGAGGAGGAAATTAAAGCAATAATTAGAAATCACTTTGCCCAACGATATGCCCATAAATGTGACAATCTAAGTAATATAGATGAATAATTTAAAATGTATATATATATATATATATACATATATATATGTATGTATGTATGTATGTATGTATGTATGTATATAAATTGTCCTGATTAACAGAAGAGGAAATTAAATACTTAAATAACAGTATCTCAGAAAAAGAAACACACCTTTAATGAACTCCCTAGAACAAAATCTCCAGGGTCATATGTATTTACAAGTGACTTCTACCAAACATTTAAAGAACAACTAATTCCAAAATTATTCTCAAATTGTATTGTAAACCAGTAATTATCAAAACCACTTGGTAATGGCTAAGAAACAGAAGGATAAAGAAATGGAATATACTAGGTACTCAAGACACAAATGGCAATATACATAGCAAGCTACTGTTTGATAAACCCAAGGACCCCAGCTTCTGGGATAATAACTCAGTGTTTGACAAAAATTACTGGGAAAACTGGATAAAAGTGTGGCAGAAACTAGGCACAGACCAATGTCTGACACCGTACACAAGAATAAAATCCAAACGGGTACATGAACAGTGTGTAAAGATTGATAGAAGTAGTGCATTTACCAAATTTATGGAAAAGGGAATAATTTTTGACTAAAGAAGAGATAGAAAGGATTATGAAGTGCAAGATGGCCAGTGCTGACTACATTAAACTGAACTTTTTTTTGCACAACCAAACCAAATGTAACCAAAATTCGGAAGAATCCAGAAAACTGGGAAAGAATTTTTATAGCTAAGACTGGTGATAAAGGTCTCATTTCTGGAATGTATACAGAACTGAGTCAAATGTACAAAAATGCAAGTCATTACTCAACTGATAAACGGTGAAAGGAAAAGAACAGGCAATTTTCAGAGGAAGAAATTAAAGATATCTATAGTCATATGAAAAAATGCTCTACATCACATTTGATGAGAGAGATAAAAATCAAAACAACTCTGCTGTACCACATCACACCTATCAGATTGGCAAAAATGACAGAACAGGAAGATGATAAATATTGGAGAGGATGTGGGAGAGTTGGAACACTAATACACTGTTGGTGGAGCTGTGAGCTGATCCAACCATTCTCGAGAGCAATTTGGAACTATGCTGAAAGGGATACAAAAATATGCGTACCCTTTGATCCAGAAATATCACTTCTAGGACTGTATCTCCAAGAAGTTATAAATATGGGAAAGGGTCCCACATGTACAAAATTATTTATAGCAGTACTCTTTTTAGTGGCCAAAAACTGGAAATCAAGGGCATTCCCATCAATTGGGAAATGGCTGAATGAATTATGGTATATGGATGTAATGGAATACTATTGTGCTGTAAGAGATGATGAACAGAAAGACTTCAGGGAGGTCTGCAAGGTCTTATATGCCCCGATGCTGAGTGAAAGGAAGAGAACCAGGAGAACTTTCCTCATGGCAACAACCACAGTTCACGAGAGTTTCTTCTGGTAGACTTGGAACTTTGTAGCAATGCAAAGGCTTAAAAAAAATTCCCGGTGGTCTCCTAGGGCAGTCTGCCTTTCACATCCAGAAAAAGATCTATGAAATTCTATTACAGAATGTAGCATATCGTTTGTGTATGTGTGTGTGTGTGTGTGTGTGTGTGTGTGCGTCTTGAGTTTCAGTTTGTTAGATGATTTCTCCCATTCATTTTAATTCTTCTACCATGCATGACTATAGTGAAACTGTGTTTTTTTATTTTTTTTTATTTTTTAATGTTTAACAATCACTGCCATACAATTGTGATTTTATGCCCCCCACCGACCCTCCACTCCCCCCCTTCCTCCCCACGACTGCATACAATTCGGTATAGATTCTACATATACTTTCCTATTGAGCATATTTTCACTGTAGTCATGCTATGTAGTCAGCTAAGATAAATGAAAGAAATCGTATAACAAATCAGAATATGATACACAAACACATACACATACACAAACATGATCTGTTATATTATGTGAGTGACTTCCATATTTCTCTCTCTGAGTGTGGAAGGCATTTTGCCTTGAGAACCACCATTGGGATTTATTTTTTTTTTGTAAGAAGTTCTTGTGTTATTACAAAAATCTAGGTCTACCAGAAAAAACTCTCACACACTGTGGTCGTTGCTGTGCATAAAGTTCTCTTGGTTCTGCTCCTTTCACTCAGCATCAGGTCATATAAGTCCTTCCAGGCCTCTCTGAAGTCTTCTTGTTCATCATTTCTTATGGCACAATAGTACTCCATTACATTCATATACCATAATGTATTCAGCCGTTCCCCAATTGATGGACATCCCCTTGACTTCCAGTTTTTGGCAACTACATAGAGTGCTGCTATAAATATTTTTGTACATGTGGGACCCTATCCCATTTTTATGATCTCTTGGGGATATAGTCCTAGTAGCGATATTGCTGGGTCAAAGGGTATGCACATTTTTGTAGCCCTTTGGGCATAGTTCCAAATTGCTCTCCAGAATGGTTGGATGCGTTCGCAGCTCCACCAAAAATGAATTAGTGTTCCAACTCTCCCACATCCTCTCCAGCAATTATAATTATCTTGTTCTGTCATGTTTGCCAATCTCATAGGTGTGATGTGGTACCTCAGAGTTGTTTTGATTTGCATCTCTCTAATCAATAGTGATTTAGAGCATTTTTTCATATGATTATAGATAGCTTTAATTTCTTCTTCTAAAAATTGCCTGTTCATATCCTTTGACCATTTATCAATTGGGGAATGACTTGTATGATTATACATTTGGATCAGTTCTCTATATATTCTAGAAATGAGGCCTTTATCCCTGAGCTTAGCTGTAAAAATTCTTTCCCAATTTACTACATACCTCCGGATTTTGGTTGCATTGGGTTTGGTTGTGCAAAAACTTCTCAGTTTAATGTAATCAAAGTTATCCATTTTGAATTTCATAATGCTTTCTATCTCTCCTTTAGTAAAGAATTCTTCCCTTCTCCATAGATCTGATAAATACACTATTCCTTGCTTATCCAGTTTATTCATGGTATCGATCTTTATACCTAAATCATGTACCCATTTGGACTTTATTCTTGTGTACGGTGTCAGGTATGGGTCTATGCCTAATTTCCGCCACGCTGTTATCCAGTTTTCCCAGCAATTTTTGTCAAACAATGAGTTCTTATCCCAGAAGCTGGGGTCCTTGGGTTTATCAAACAGAAGGTTACTATATTGCTTGCCTACTGCATCTTGAGTGCCAAGTCTATTCCACTTGTCTACCTCTCTGTTTCTTAGCCAATACCAAGTGGTTTTGATAATTGCTGCTTTATAGTAGAGTTTGAGGTCTGGTAGCGCTAGGCCACCTTCCCAAGCATTTCTTTTCATTAGTCCCTTTGATATTCTGGACCTTTTGTTTTTCCAAATGAATTTTGATATTATTTTATCCAGCTCTAGAAAGTAATTGTCTGATAGTTTAATTGGTATGGCACTAAATAAATATATTAATTTGGGTAGAATTGTCATTTTTATTATATTAGCACGGCCTATAAATGAGCAACTAATGTTTTTCCACTTACTTAAATCTGACTTTATTTGTGCAAAAAGTGTCTTGTAATTGTGTTCATATAATCCCTGGGTTTGTTTTGGCAGGGAAACTCCTAAGTATTTTATACTGTCTACCCTAGCTTTAAATGGCATTTCTCTTTCTATCTCTTGCTGTTGGACTTTGTTGCTAATATATAGGAACGCAGAAGATTTGTGTGGGTTTATTTTGTAACCTGCAACTTTGCCAAAGTTGTTTATTAATTCAAGTAATGTTTTACTTGAATCTCTGGGATTCTCTAGGTAAATCATCATATCATCTGCAAAGAGTGATAACTTAGTTTCTTCTTTGGCTATTCTTATTCCTTGAATATCTTTATCTTGTCTAATTGCTACAGCTAACATTTCTAGTACCATATTGAATAATAGTGGTGATAATGGACAACCTTGTTTCACCCCTGATCTTATTGGGAATGCATCTAGCTTATCCCCATTGCATATAATGCTTCCTGGAGGTTTTAGATAGATACTGCTTATTATTTTATGGAAAGTTCCCTTTATTCCTACGTTCTCCAATGTTTTTCGTAGGAATGGGTGTTGTATTTTGTCAAAAGCTTTTTCTGCATCTATTGAGATAATCATGTGGTTTTTGTTAGCTTTGTTGTTGATGTGATCGATAATGCTAATAGTTTTCCTAATATTGAACCAGCCCTGTAGTACTGGTATGAATCCTACCTGATCATAATGTATTAATCTCGTGATAAGATGCTGTATTCGTTTTGCTAGAATCTTATTTAAAATTTTTGCATCTATATTCACTAGGGAAATTGGTCTATAATTTTCTTTCTCTGTTTTGTCTCTTCCTGGTTTGGGTATCAAAACCATATTTGTATCATAGAAAGAATTTGGGAGGACTCCTTCTTCCCCGATTTTCAAAAATAGTGTATGTAGTATTGGAATTAACTATACTTTAATGTGTGATAGAATTCACTTGTGAATCCATCTGGCCCTGGAGATTTTTTCCTAGGGCGTTCATTGATGGCTTGTTCAATTTCTTTTTCTCAGATGGGGTTGTTTAAGTATTCAACTTCCTCTTCTGTTAATCTGGGCAATTTGTATTTTTTAAAATATTCATCCATCTCATTTAGATTATCGAATTTGTGGGCATAAAGTTGGGCAAAGTAGTTTCTAATTATTGTTTTAATTTCCTCCTCATTGGAGGTGAGTTCACACCTTTCATTTTTAATATTAGTAATTTGGTTTTCTACTTTCTTTTTTTTAATCAGATTGACCAAAGGTTTATCAATTTTATTAGTTTTTTCATAAAACCAACTATTTGTCTTGTTTATTAATTCAATGGTTTTCTTAATTTCAATGTTATTAATCTCTCCTTTGGTTTTCAGTATTTCTAATTTGGTATTTACTTGGGGATTTTCAATTTGTTCTTTTTCTAGCTTTTTCAACTGCAAGCCCAAGTCATTGATCTCCTCTTTCTCTATTTTATTTATGTAAGCATTCAAAAGTATAAAACTTCCCCTAATAACTGCTTTTGCAGTATCCCATAAGATTTGGTATGTTGTCTCACTATTGTCATTCTCTTGAATGAAATTGTTGATTGTTTCTATGATTTCTTCTTTAACCCAACCCTTCTTTAGAATTAGATTCTTTAGTTTCCAATTGATTTTTGATTTTTCTTTCCATGGCCTTTTATTACATGTAATTTTTAATGCATTATGATCTGAAAAGGATGCATTGATTATCTCTACCTTTCTGCACTGGATTGTGAGATTTTTATGTCCTAGTACATGACCAATTTTTGTAAATGTTCCATGTACCGCTGAGAAAAAGGTATATTCCTTTCTATTCCCATTTAATTTTCTCCAAAGATCTATCATATCTACCTTATCCAGAGTTTTATTTACCTCCTTAACCTCTTTCTTGTTTGTTATGAGGTTGGATTTATCGAGTTCAGGGAGGGGGAGGTTGAGGTCCCCCACTAGTATAGTTTTGCTATCAATTTCTTCCTTCAACTCCCCCAACCTCTCCTCTAAGAATCTGGATGCTATACCACTTGGAGCATACATGTTTAGTAATGATATTGCTTCATTGTCTATGGTGCCTTTTAGCAGGATATAGTTTCCATCCTTACCCCTATTGATTAGATCTATTTCTGCTTTCACTTTGTCTGAGATTAGGATTGCTACTCCTGCCTTTCTTACATGAGCTGAAGTACAGTATATTCTGCTCCATCCTTTGACCTTTATCCTATGTGTATACCCCCGTTTCAAATGTGTTTCTTGTAAGCAGCATATTGTTGGATTATGGCTTTTAATCCATTTTGCTATCTGGCTCCATTTTATGGGAGAGTTCATTCCATTCACATTCACAGTTATGATTACAATCTGTGTATTTCCCTCCAACCTCTTTCCCACATTTGTGCTTTTAGCTCTCCCGTCTCCCTTCCCCTCCTCAATAGTATTCACTTTTCTCCCCCTCCTCCTGCAGCCTTCCCCTCCTTCTTTTAGCCCCCCTCCCTTTTACTCCCCTTTACTCTTATTGCTTCTTTCTTCCCTTTTAGCCACCCTCCCCTTTCTTCCCCCTTCCCCTCCTACTACCTATAGAGCTAGTTAGGATTATCTACTTAAGATTATTGTTCCCTCCTTTGAACAAATCAGATGAGAGTACCTCTCAAACAATGCTCATCTCCCTCCCCTCCTTCCCTCTACTATAGTTTTGTACTTCTTTCTGTGATATAATTTGCCATTTTCTGCTTCCCCCTTTCCCCACCTCCTATTACAATCCCTTCTCATACTTAAATCATATTTTTGACATGACATCATTTACTTTATGCCCATTCCCTCTACATATATCCCTTTTATCATAATAGCTGCACAGTTCTCAAGATTAACAGGTATCATCTTCCCTTATAGGGAGGTAAACAGTTTGCCCTAATTGAGTAGCAAGTTTTTGTTTTTGTTTTTTCCCCTCTGTTTACCTTTTTATGATTCTCTGGAGACCTGCATTTGAAGATCAAATTGTCTATTGAGTTCTGGTGTTTTGGTCAGGAAGCTCTGGAAATCCCTTATTTCGTTGAATGACTTTCTCCTTGCCTGAAATGTTATGCTGAACTTTGCTGGGTAGTTGATCCTTGGTTGAAGTCCCAACTCCTTTGCCTTACGGAATATTGGGTTCCAGTTCTTTTGATCTTTTAATGTAGAAGCTGCAAGGTCCTGTGTGATCCTGACTGTGTGTCCTTGATATTTGAATTGTTTCTTTCTAGCTGCTTGTAGTATTTTCTCCTTTATTTGATAGCTCTGGAATTTGGCAACTATATTTCTTGGGGTTTTGAGTTTGGGATCCCTTTCAGGAGGGGAACGGTGGATTCTTTCGATGACTGTTTTGCCCTCGGAGTCTAGTGCTTCTGGGCAGTTTTCCTTGATGATTTCCTGGAAGATGTTGTCCAGACTCTTTTCTTCATCATGGGTTTCTGGCAGGCCAATAATTCTTAGATTTTTCTCTCCTGGATCTATTTTCCAGGTCAGTTGTTTTTCCAATTAAATATTTTACGTTTTCTTCTATCTTTTCATTCTTTAGATTTTGTTTGACTGATTCTTGTTGCCTCATTGAGTCATTAGTTTCTACTTGCCCAATTCTAATCTTCATCATATTGTTTTCTTCCGTTAGCTTTTGCATTTCCTTTTCCATCTGACCAATTTTTCCCTTTAAGGAGCTATTTTCTCCATTTAATTTTTGTATTTCTTTTTCCATTCGACCAATTTTCCCAGTTAGGTTTTGAGTTTCCTTTTCCATCTCTTCAATTTTCCCAATTAGGTTTTGGGTTTCCTTTTCTGTTTGATTAACTCTTCCTTTTAGGGAGTTATTCTCTTCAATTAATTTTTGAACTTCCTTTTCTATTCCTTCAATTTTCCTTTTCAGAGCGATGTTCTCATCAGTGAATTCTTTTTTTATAATTTTAAAATCATTGTCCAGTTTTTCTTTTATATCCTTCTTCAGATGTTCCAGGTAATCTAGTTGTGCTTGCGAGAAATTCATAGTCCCATCTGAGGTTTCAGATGGAAGTACAGTCTCAGCTCTGACCTCTTTGGTGTTTTTGTTTTGGTCTTTATCCCCATAGAAAGATTCTATGCTTTTTTCACTTTTCGTCTGCTTTTTCTGATTCATGATGTTGGCTGGGTGTTGTAGCTTTTGGTTCTTTCAGTCAGAAGATACAGATCTTTTTAGTTGGGCTGCTGTGTGTCTAGGCTGAAAGCAGGCTTTTTTTTTGTTTGTTTGTTTTTGTTTCCCAGATCAACCCTGGGGTTAGCTTGTTAGGTGTGTGGGAGGGGTGGTCTGGTCTCAGGAGATCTCCTCAGCTGACTTGAGGCAAAGGCAAGGTCAGGGGATGGTGATCCCAGCTTCCCTATTGTCTTCCCTTTTCCTCTGGAGGGCTGGGGTACGCCTAGAAGTTAATGCGTGTTCCCAGCCCTCCTGGGGCTTGTCTCCTGGCTCTGAGGCTTGCCTTGGTCTCAGTGCGAATTTTCTCTGCCCTGGGTCGTCTGTCCCTCCAGATCGCCTCTGCCACAGTAGGAAGAATCCCCCCTTGCCACTTTTCCAGCCTCTGGTGTTATGAGACCACCCGCCCCCTTCTACTGTTCCCGCTGATCCAGGATTAATCTGGGGAAGAATTTTATGGTTCCCTCACGGTCATCAGCTGGGAGGAGAGAGCACTTACTGATCACTCCGCCATCCTAACTCCTGGAAGTTCAAGTAGCTGACCCACCGAAGTCTAGTCTTCAGGCTGAAGATTTCAAGGGCTGCTGCGCTGATATCTGGCACTCAGCGGCTCTCACCGGCTCAGCCTGGCTTATCTCCTGCTCCGCTGGTCTCGCCCGCCACTCTCAGGCCCCTCAGGTCCCCTCCGCCCTGTCGCGCCCACCACGCTGCGCTGTACGCTGGTGTCTTACCCCCGCGGAACAGATCCGTCCCGTGGACCCTCCAGTTCAACCTGGGCTCCGAATCCATCAAAGTCCGTCACCCACTGGATTCTATACCTCCAAAGTCTGGTCAGTCTCTCCCCCCAGAGATATCCAGAGGAGTTTTTCCAGGAGCTTGGGTGAGTCGTTGCTTTCACTTTGCCATCTTGGCTCCTGAAAGTGTGTTTAATAATAATGTCCGTGTAGCACCTATATAGGATTGTGTGTTGTCTCAGGGAGGGAGGGGGAAAGTAGAGGGGAAGGAGAAAAAGTAATCATCTAAGTTGTATGGTTGTGATTTTGGAACACTGAAAATAAATAAAATTAATTTGAGAAAATGTCAACAGCTTACTAAAAGAGATCCCCGAACACACTGATTAAAATGAAACCTTAAGAAATAGACTAACCCAAATGGCAAAGGAGGTGCAAAATCCAAAGAGGAGAAAGTCTTCACCATGTCTTAATGAACATCATTGGCTAACTGGAAAAGGAAGAAATATTGAAGAAAATAATTACTTAAAAATTAGAATGGAGCAAATTGAAGTTAGTTACTCTGACAAATAAGTAAATTATAAAACAAAAGCAAAAGAACAAAAAAAAAATAAGACAAAATGAAATACCTCACTGAACAAACAACTGAAATCCAAAATAAATCCAGGAGAGACCATTTAAAAAATTATTGTACTACCTGAAAGCCATGATCAAAAAAGAGCCTAGATATCATCTTTCAAGAAATTCTCAGTGGATGCTTCCCCGAAATTATAGAACAAGAGGGAAAAATTGACACTGAAATAATTGGCCAAATTCCTCTGGGAAACTGGTCCCCAAAGGAAAATTTCTAGGAATATTATAATCAAGTTCTAGAGTTACTGGTAGAAACTCTTGCAAACATCCAGAAAGAAAAAAATTCAAATTCTGTGGAAATACAATCAGGATAGCACACGATTTAGCAGTTTGTACATTAAAAGATGGGAGGGCATAGAATATGATATTCCAGAGATCAGAGTATATAGGATTAATACCAAAAAACACTACCCAGTAAAACTGAGTATAATCCTTCAGGGGAATAAATTGACATTCAATGAAGTAGAGGACTTCCAAGCATTCCTGAAGAAAAGACCAGAGGCGAATGAAAATTTGACTTTCATATAAAAGATTCAATAGAAGAATAACAAGATAAACGGGAAAGATAAATTATAAGGTACTTATTAAAGTTGAACTGTTTACATTCCTATGTGAAAAGATGATATTTGTAACTCATGAGACCTTTCTCAATATAAGTGTATTTGGAAGAAACATATATTGCACAGTATAAGTTGAATATGAATGGATATTTTAAAAACAGAAAAAAGACTTGAGAGAGAAACATACTGGGAGAAGGAGAAACAGAGAGGTAGAATGGAGTAACTTATCTTACATAACGGAGGGAAGAAAACACTTTTTACATTGAGGGAAAAATGGTGGAGGTCAGACGGAAATAGTGAACCTTACTCTCATCAGATTTGGCTCAAGGAGGGAAACACTCAACTGTCTATTGAAATGTATCTTATCTTACAGGAAAGTAGAGGGAAGGGGATAATCAAGGGGACTTGTTCGAAAGGAAGGTAAGTGGGGGAGGGGTAATCAGAAGCATACACTTTTGAGGATGAACAGGGTCAAAGGAAAGGGTAGAATCAATCGGGGGCAGAATTGCAAGGAGAGCAGAATAGTCTTTCACAACCTACGTATTATGGAAGTGTTTTCATGACTCCACATGGATATCTTATATCAAATTGCTTTCCTTCTCAATGAGGGTGGGGGAGAGGGAGGAAGGGAGAGAATGTGGAATTCAGAATTTAAAAATGCAAGTTAAAAATTGCTTTTAAGTGTAACTGGGAAATAAGATATATGGGTAAATATGATATCGAAATCTATTTTGCCCTATGGAAAAATAGAAGGGATAGGATAAGGGGAGGAGGGTGGGTGACAGCAGATTAGAGAAAGGAGTAGTCAGAATGCAAGGTTTCTTGGGATAGGGAGAGGGGAGATATGGGGAGAAAATTTGGAGCTCATATCTTGTGTAAGTGAATGTTGAAAACTGAAAATAAGTTAATTAACTTAATATAATTAAAAGGTGAAATCACCATTGATGAAGAAGAAATTAAAGCAATCTCCAGAAAATGTTTTGTTGAAATATATGTCAATAAAGTTGACAATCTCAGTGAAATGGCTGAATATTGGCAAAAATATAAATTACTTAGATCAACAGATCAAGAAATAGAATGCTTAAATAACCCTATTTTAGAAAAAAAGAAGAAATTGAACTAGTCATTAATGAGTTATCTAGGAAAAATAGATAAAGGGGTAGATGGATTCAAAAGTTATTTCTCTCAGACATTTAAAGAACAATTAATTCCAGCACCATATAAACTATTTGGGAAAATAGGCTAAGAAGTAGTCCCACCAAACTCCTTTTATGACACAAATATGGTGCTGATATGTAAACCAGGAAGCGCTAAAGCAGAAAAACAATACACCAATTTCCCTAATTTTGAACAAAATAGTAGCAAAGAAATTACAGCAATACTTCCAGGTTTCATACACTATGATCAGGTGGAATTAATATCTGAAAAACAAGGTTGGTTAATTATTAGGAAAACTATCATTATAACTGACCATATCAATAATAAAACTAACAGAAATCATATGATTATCTCAATAAATGGTGAAAAATGCAAAATATAGCATGCTTTCCTATTAAAAAAAAAACAAAACTAGAGAACATAGGGATAAATTGATCCCTCCTTAATATCATAATCATTACCTATCTAAAATCATCAGCAAGTGTTGTTGGTAATAGGGTTAAGTTAAAGATTTCCCAATAAGATCATAAGGTGAACCATGGATGCCCAATATCACCACTATTATTCAATATGGTACTTGAAATGTTGGCTATAGCAATAAGAGTAAAATGAAGGGATTAGACTTAGCAGTGAGGAAACAAAATATAATTCTTTTCAGATGATATTGTGGTACGTTTAGAAAAAACTAGAGCATGACTTAAAGATTACCTGAAATAATTAACAATTTTAGAAAAATTGCAGGACATAAGATAAATCTATATCACACATGAACATTTCTTATATGGTCAATAAACCACAAAAGCAAGACATAGAAAGAGAAATTCCACTTAAAATAACTGTTAATATATATGTAATAACTGTAAATAAATATAAAACAATTAGGAGTCTATCTTCCAAGACAAACAAGAACTTTTATGAACTCAATTATGAAGCACGTAACAAAAATAATGTTAGATCTAAATAACTGGGAAATATGAACTTCTCACAGGTAGCCTGAGCCAGTATAAAAAATGGCAGTTCTATCTAGAATAATACACGTATTCAGTGCCATACAAAGAAAATTACTAAAAATATATAGAGCTAGAAAAATAACAACAAAATTCATCTGGAATAACAGAAGCTGAAGAATGTCAAGAGATATAATGAAGAAAAATACAAAGAGAAATGTGTTAGTGATACCACATCTCAAAGTATATTATAAATTAGTAATTATCAAAACTATCTGTTACTTGCTAAGAATTAGAGTGGTGGAGTAATGGAATAGGTTAAGTACACAATACACAGTATTTAATGACCATAGTAATCTAATGTTTGTTAAACCCGAATATCTCCACTTTTGAGATGAAAACTTACTATCTGACAAAAAAAAAACTGAAGGAAAACTGCAAAACAATGGGATACAAACTAGGTATGGACAAACATCCCATATGGTGTACCAAGATATGGTTAAAGTGGATGCATGATTAACACATAAAGGGTGATTCCACAAGCCAGTTAGAAGAGTAAGGGATTGTGTTACTGTAAGATATGTTGGGAGGGGAAAGAAGTGATGACCAAATAAGAGACAGAAAGCATTATCAAATATGAGAAAGATAATTTTGGTTATATTAAAATCATTTTACACAAACAAATCAATTCAAAAAAGATTAGAAGGAAAGCAGAAATTGGAAAATAACCTTTACAGCAAGTGGCTCTGCTAAAGTTCTCATTTCTTAACTACAGATAACTGAGTTGAATTCAAAAGAATATGAGACATTTACTAATTGAGAAAGGGCTAAAGGATATGAACAGGCAGTATTCATATTAAGAAGTCAAATCTGTATACAAGCTATGAAGAAGTGCCCTAAATCACTTCTGACTAGAGCAATGCAAATTAAACACACTCTTAGGTACTATCTCACAACTACCATCTTGGCTAATATGACAAAAAAAGGAAAATTAGAAGTGTTGGTGAGGCTGTTGCAAAATTGGTGTAATAATTTACGGTAGGGGGAGTTGTGAATTGATCCACCTATTCTGGAGAGCAATTTGAAACTATGACCAAAGTTCAACCAAACTGTGCATCTCCTTTGATCAAGCAATACCACTACTATGTCTGTATTCAAAAAAAAAGATCATTAAAAAAGAGGGAAATGACCTTTCTCTTCTAATAACAGGGCATCCAGCATACACAGGAGGGCCTTGAGCATGGGTTTTTAGATGTGCTTTTTTAAAAGGAAAGTAACTTTGGAGGGGGTCAACAATTTACTTTAATCTAACACATGTATCATTCACTTTATTCATGGGAAAAAGTCAGCACCCTGAATTTCACAGAAAATACAAACATAGAAATAAAGATCAACGGACAGGGCTTCTAGCTGTCTGACCATACATGAGCAATACATGCATAGTTACCAGAGAGAGAAGCAGCAACATCTGAGTTTTCACAGACAGGGGACTCCTTAGTGGTTTCCAAGAGTATCATCTGGCACACAAACCTTCTTCCAAAAACTAAGCCACAAAACAAAACCTCACCTCAGACTTTTTATGCATGTTCTCAGAGCCAGGGGACAGAATCCTCTGACAGAGTGCCTCAATAAAAAATAACAAAATGTATTGAGGCCTAT
The DNA here is from genome assembly GCF_028372415.1 of Notamacropus eugenii. Lineage (NCBI taxonomy): Eukaryota > Metazoa > Chordata > Mammalia > Diprotodontia > Macropodidae > Notamacropus > Notamacropus eugenii. Next base: position 246,105,999 of record NC_092877.1, on the reverse strand, counting down.
TAATGGGAGAGGGAGATCTTTAGCTCTTCCTGCACTCACCATTACCCTTATATTTCCATCACACCTGTGCAGTCTCTCTCTCTCTCTCTCTGTCTGTCTCTCTCTCTCTCTGTCTGTCTCTCTCTCTGTCTCTCTCTCTCTCTCTCTCTCTCTCTCTCTCTCTCTCTCTATATATATATATATATATATATATATATGTATATATATATGTATATATCACATGCATATACATATGCATATATGTATACATATGCATATATGTATATATACAGATATATTTATATGTATATTATATACAGATATATTTATATATTTATATATTTATATACAGATGTGTACATATATATATATAGTTGCATGTGAATTAATGAGACACTGTTGTGCAATAGGAAATTATGACAGGTATATTTCACAAAATCCTGGAAAGACTTGATCAAAGTGAAATGAGCAGAACCAGGACAACTTTGTACATGGTATTAGCAAAAGTGTGTATTGATCAAAAATGAATGACTCAACCCTTCTCAGCAGCAAAATATTTCAAGACAACTACAAAGGAGTCAGTAAGAAAAATGCTATTCATAACCAGATACAGGACTAATGGACTATGAATATGGATCAAATCACAGTTTTTCACTTTTTTCTTTATTTTTTCTTGACCTGTTCTTTCAAAACTGTGATTAAATAAAATATATTTTATATAATATTACACATATAACCTATATCAAACTGTTCACCATTTTCAGAGGATGGGAGAGAGGGAGGGAGAATAATTTGAAATTCAAATTCTTGTAAAATGAATGCTAAATTTTTTATTGACATACAAATGGGGGAAATAAAATATTAAGAATGAAAGTTCAAAAATTGTTGCAAGAAACAATTGGCAGAAAATAATATACTAGAAAATGAACAAATGTCCCAAGAATTTTGTTTTATAATTCCCAGATCCCCCAGAAACATTCAAAGAAAACTATTTCCAGGAACTCGGTAGACATCATCCAAATACAACAGAGCTACAGTCAGGATCACAGAATATTTAGCTGCTACCTATATAAGAAAGAAGAGCATTTAGCATATAATATTCTGGAATGCAAAAATGTCAAGGTTAAAACTAAGCATTACTTATCTAATAAAATTGATTCCAATCCTTTGTAGGGAAAAAATAGGAATTCAACAAAATACAGGACTTTCAAGCATTCCTGATGAAAAGACCACATCTGAATAGAAAATTTGATTTTCAAATACAATACTCAAGAGAAGCAGAGAAAAGTAATCATGAAAAATAAATCTTCCAGGATTTAATAATGTTAAACTGTTTTCCTTTTTATATTGAGAAATTATGCATGAAATTGTAAAGAAGAAGAATACAATGGTGATGAAGAGGAGGAGGAGAATAATGACAGAGGGATTCTAATGAGAAAGTGTAGAAGAATGAGCTGATTATGTCATTATCCTATAAAAATGAATGGGTGGGAAAGAGAGATGGCCTAGGAGAAGGGAAATTATAGAGGAAAAAAGAAGAAAATTACTTTTATTTATTATTATAGAGAGAAATATATTATTACAAATAGGCTTATCTATCTATACATACAGATTCATGCTAATATACATTAGATATGTACATATCTATATAGAGCTACATATTTATATATAAGTGCAAATAGATATATTTATGTATCTATAAATATGTCTTCCAATATTTTAAAAAATCCTCAAATTTGAACCAAGGAAGATGAGCCTACCTGACTGCAGGCCTAGTGTTTTATCCTCTACAACACCTACTTGCCCCAGTTGTAATTGGGATGATCTCATATGATGCTTATGCCATTTTATCATTGAAAAGTCTTCCAGTCTGAATTGTCTTCTATTAGTCTCCTCATCCAAGTGCAGGTCCAAACAGTCAGATTCTAAATGATGTCAAAGTTTTTGTGTGTGTTTTTTTTTCTTTCTCGACAATTGAAGACACACCTGTGTTACTGTAGATTTTGTTCAATCGTCTCGTTAGTCACCATAATAGACCCTTCCCTTAGTTGAAATGAGAGATAAAGGAATAATAAAGGGGAAAATGGGATGGAGTATTTTGGATATACTCACCCACAAAATGGGAAAAATAGCAGAGATGATTAAAGACAAGCATCCTAAATTATATTGTTTTCCAGAAATACACTTGAACAAAAGAGACATACAAAGAGCAAAGTTAAAGCATTGTAGCAAAATCTAGCATGCTTCACCTGAAGTTAAAAAAGAAAAGCAGGTGTAATAATTATAATCTTGGAGAAAGCAAAAGAATAGAAGATGAATGGACAAGAAGAGAAAAACAAGGTAACTACATCATACAAAAATGTGTCATATGAAAAAAGGTAATATCACTGCTAAATCTAGATGTACCAAAGGACATAGCACCAAAATTCTTAAAGACAAATTAAATGAATTAAAGGGTAGAATCCATAGTGACACTATAAGAGTGGGGAACCTCAATTTTCTCCTCTAAGAACGAGAAAATCTAACCATATGTGAATAAAAAGAAAAATATTAGGGAGACAAATAGAATTTTAGAAAAGTTACATATGATTGACCTCTGGAGAAAATAAAATTTGAATAGGAAAAAATATAATTTTTCTCAGTAGTACCTGGCTCTACTATGTATTAGGATACAAAAATTTAACATACAAATGGAGAAGCATAGAAATATTAAATATATCATTTAGAGATCATAATGCAATATAAGTAACATTTTATAAACGATAATGGAAAGATTAAAATCAATTGATAAAAATTCCTATCGTAAAGAATGGGTCAGTCAAAGAGCAAAACAAAATAAAAATTTCATTAAAAAGAAAAAAAGAGACAACATAACAAAATTATTGTTATGTCCCAACACCAAATTAGAAATCTGAGAACTCAAAGGAGAGAATAATAAAAGTGTAAAAAAACATGGAATTAATAAATAAAACTAGGAACTGTTTTTTATTTAAATACAAAACAGATAATGCATTGATTACTTTGATTTAAAACAAAAAGAAGAAATTAAAGACAACATTAAAAGTTTTTTTGCCCAATAACATGACTCTAAATCTGATAACATAAGTTAAATGGAATAATATTTAGAAAAATGCAACTGCCCAGGTTAACAGAACAGGAAATGGGATACTTAAATAATTATATCTTAGGAAAAAAAGCAAGTCAAGCAAGCCATGAGTGAACTCCCTGGGGGGGAAAAACATTCATTAGCAACAGATGCATTCATGCGTGAATTACATAAACATTTAAAGAAAAATTCAATCTAACACTACATAAGATATTTGGGAAAATAGGGAATGATTGAAGGAGTTGTGGCAAATTACTGTAGTGGAATATTATTTTCTGTAGTTAATGATGAGCAGGATGGTTTCAGAAAAAAAGAAAAAAACTTGGGAAAAATTATTTAAACTCCTAAAGTGAAGGGAGCATAAGCAGGAGATTATTGAACACAGTTACACAATATTGTAAAGATGATCAGTGGTGAAAGGAAGGTACTTTGATGTAGAAAATGATCTAAGACAAATCCAAAGGACCCATGATAAAAAAAAAAATTCTGTACAACTTTAGAGAGAAATCTGATGAAGTCTGAATGCAGATCGAGGAGTATATTCCTAACATTATTTTTTCTTGACTTATTTTCAACAAGGCTAAAAAGGACACATGCTTTGCATAAATACACATACATAATGAATAAAAAATTGCTTACCTTCTCAAGCAAGGTGTAGGATTGAGAGGGTAAAAGAGAATTTTGAAATCAATTTTATCAAAATTTATTGTAAAATATACACACAATGGAAAACATTTAACAAAATAAAATTTAAATATATTATTTTTAAAAGTAAGCTGCAGGACATTATCTGCTAATGCAGGCAATTTCATTCTTTTATTTTCTTTATTTCCCTTTTTTAAAAATTTCTTTATTTTGTTTACAACATTCATTTCCACAAAATTTTCAGTTCCAAATTTTTTACCCATCTCCTCCCTCCCCACCCCAAAATGCCTTGCATTCTTATTGCACCTTCCACCAATTTGCCCACCCTTCTAAAATCGCTCCCTTCCTTTATCACCAACTTCTCTCTTGTCCTGTAGGGCAAGATAAACTTCTATTCCCCTTTACCTGTATTTCTTATTCCCAGTTGTAAGCAAAAACAATTCTCAACATTTGCTCCTAAAACTTTGAGTTCCAAATTCTCTTCCTTCCTCCCTCCCCACCCATCGCCACTGAGAATGCAATCAATTCAATATAGGCTATATAATGTGTAATTTTGCAAATGACTTCCATAATAGTCATGTTGTGTATGACTAAGTATATTTCCCTCCATCCTATCCTGCCTCCCCCATTTCTTATATTCTTTCTTTTGACCTTGTCCTTCCGCAAGAGGGTTTACTTCTAATTACTCCATCCTCCCATTTGCTTTCTCTTTCATCATCCTCCCCACCCTGCTTAGCCCTTTCTCCCCTACTTTCCCATAGTGTAAGGTAGGTTTTCCTACCAAATTGAGTGTGCATGCTGTTCCTTCCTTGAGCCAAATGTGATGAGAGCAAACTTTAGTTTTTCCCTCTCAACTCACCCCTTTTCCCTTCCATTGGAAAAGCTTTTTCTTGACTCTTCTATGAGAGATAATTTGCCACATTCTATTTCTCCCTTTCTCCTCCCAATATGTTTCCCCTCCAACTCCCCAGATACTGAGCAAAGTTTCAAGAATTACAAATATTATCTTTCCATGTAGGAATGTAAACAGTTAACTTTAGTAAGTCCCTTGTAATTTCTCTTTCCTGTTTATATTTTCTTGATTCTCCTGATTCCCTTGTTTGACAGTCAAATTTCCTTTTCAGTTTTGATCTTTTCATCCAGAACGCTTAAAAGTCCTCGATTTCATTGAATGATCATTTTTCCTCTGAAGCATTACATTCAATTTTGCTGGGTAGGTGATTTTTGCTTTTAATCCTAGTTACTTTGATTTCTGGAATATTAAATTCCAGGATCTTTGATCCCTTAGTGTAGAAGCTGCTAGATCTTGTGGTATCCTGATTGCATTTCCACAGTACTCGAATTGTTCCTTTCTAGCTGCTTACAATATTTTCTCCTTGACCTGGGAACTCTGCAATTTGGCTAGAATATTCCTAGGAGTTTCTCTTTTTGGGCCTCTTTCAGGAGGTGACCAGTGGATTCTTTCAATATTTATTTTTCGCTCTGGTGATAGAATATTAGGGAAGTTTTTCTTGACAATTTCATGAAAGATGATATGTAGGCTCTTTTTCTGATCATGGCTTTCAGCTAGTCCCATAATTTTCAATTTGTCTCTCCTGGATCTATTTTCCAGGTCAGTTGTTTTTCCAAAGAAATATTTCACACTATCTTCCATTTTTTCATTCTTCTGTTTCTGTTTTGTAATTTCTTGTTTTCTCATAAAGTCATTAGCTTCCATCTGTTCCGTTCTGATTTCGTTCAGTGAGCTTTTGAACCTCCTTTTCTGTTTGACTCATTCTTCTCTTTATACTTTCTTCTCCTCATTGGCTTTTTGGACCTCTTTTGCCAGTGGAGTTAGCCTATTTTTAAAGGTGTTATTTTCTTCAGCATTTTTTTGCATCTTCTTCAGCAATCTGTTGACTCACTTTCCATGATTTTCTTTCATCGCTCTCACTTCTCTTCCCAAATTTTCCTTCACCTCTCTTACTTGATTTTCAAAGTCCTTTTTCAGCTCTTCTATGGCCAGGTACCTTTGCATATTTGTTTTGAAGGTTTTGGATGCAGAAGTATTGACTGTTAAGTAATCTCCTGATGGTAAACATCATTCTTCCTCATCTGAAAGGATGGGAGAAAATACTCATTCACCAAGAAAGTAAACTTGTGTAGTCTCATTTCCCCCCCTTTTTTTTGGCATTTTCCCAACCAGTTACTTAAATTTGGGGGCCTTTGTCAAGAGTAGGGTCTACTCTGAGAGCTTGTAAGTTCTGAGTTCCTCCAAGGTGGTACTTCCTGGCCTGGCTTGTGGTTGAGATTCATATCAGCTGCTTAATTCCCCCAGGGACTTTAAGTGGGGGAGGGGCCACTACTGAGTGTGAGATTCAGATGAGCTGCTCAATTCCTCCATGGTCTTTTGGGAGGAGGAACTGGCCCACTACTCAAGGCTGAGGTTCATATCAGCAGCTCAATTCCCCCCAGGGCTTTATGCAACAATGGAAGCAGGTAGCTGCCTGCTTCGTAACCATAGCTATGGTCCACTGTTGCTGCTGCTGCTGTTGCTGCTGCTGCCGCCATCAGAGCTGCTGCCTGGAACCAGGGCTAGGGGAGAACACTGTTCCCTTCTCACTGGGGTGAAAAAAAACTCTCTCACTGACCTTTCAAGCTGCCTTTGGCACTAGTGGGTTGAGGAATCTGTGAACACCTGCTGTTTCTTGGGATTTTGCCCATGAGGCCTGCTCAAGTCCCCCTCCCAGCATCACGCTGCCAAGGCTGTGCTGAACTCTGCTCTGTGTCTCCTGCAACAGACCTTTCCCATCTGCCTTTCAGGTCACTCTGGGCTAGAAATCTCCTCCACTCCATCGTTCTGAGACTTCTGCTGCTCTAGAATTTCTTGAGAAGCTTTCTTTATAGGTATGTAATGGGCTTTGGGGGAAGAGCTTAAGTATGTGCCTCTTTCTATTCTGCCATCTTGGCTCCAACTTCCCATTCTTTTATTTTCTTTGCGAATAACCTTAATATATGCATTATTCTCATAAAGATTTCATAGAGACTATAATATAGATTGAAAATTATTAATGTCCTTTCAGTGATGTTCTATTTAATAACAATAAAAACACTAATGGTATTCTGACTTTCCTAGTATCTTTGGACATATACTTTGAGGTATATTGGACGATGATTCTAGATCGCTTTCACTTTTTGTCAGTTCCAGCATGAATATGTCCTTATATATTTTATCTAGTGCTACCACTTTTTCTGAATTCCAATCTTCAAGTCTTATATTGGATATTCAGTCATTTGATTAAAAGTATGGTTGATCCATTGTCATTCTTGAGGTAACTCAGTAACTTAGAAATGTTTAATTTTTCTTTTATTTATTGTCTTTCTGGATTTATTTCTAAATACTTTCAGTTTATAGTCCTGAGCTGGATTTCATTCCAAGTCTACTTCAAGAATTTTTTTCCCATTCTTTTTGATCAATATAAGCAGTAAGATTCAAACTTTGTAATCCTCTATAACGCTTTACAAATGTTTTAAAATCTAAAATTATTGTCATGGAAGCACATTTCTCTGTCATTGAGAAGAAGTTTCATTGTTTACTTGTTAAGATATCTTCTGGTTTTTTCAAAGGAAAGGGGGAAGGCACAGGTATGATTCTTGTGTAAACTCCTTTATATTGGTTAAATTTCCACTAGAATAAAACGCATAATTTGATTCAATATTTTAAACTTTATTTTTGGGTAGAGAAAAATTGAAGCAAAATTTAAAAATGAGTAGTTTATCTTTCTTTGTAATAAAATTATTTTCAGAGCTCATTGGAAATGTGTGTTTTACTAGATGATACTCTTTGAAAACCCAGATGTTGGTGTTTCTCTTTGCTAACTATGTATGTATAGGCATATGGAAACCCTGCCTGTTTAATTTCTCTGTATTTTCTGTGATGTTCAAGGTGCTGACTTTTCCCCCTGAACTAAGTGAATAATATATGTGCTTGATTAAAGTAGATTGTTGACCATCAATAAGAAAAAAAAATTGTCTTCATCACAAACATCAATTTTATCCTTTTTATTTATCCTCTCCCTGACTCCCAACATAGTTCATATTCAATTACAGCGACAACACACATTTTTGTTATAACCTTTACTCATACTGTTAGGTTCAGTCACCAAAAGGCTGTTAATTACTTTTCTCCTCAGATTTGTAGGGGTAACCCTGAGGTTTTATGCATGTGTGAGAGCAAGTAACGTAGCACCCTTTGGCGTTTTTGTTTATAACAAGAAGCATAATGTCTCTCAATAGTGTGATTACAAAGAATCTTTACCATCCATTGCTGGGTCTCCCCTTTGAAGGAAGCTTGATTAGGGGAATTGCTTTGTAGTCTCAAGTACCTTTTGGTTTTGCTCTTTGTATTTTCAGTGGATCAGAGGTTAATGTCCTCTGGCTCTAAAAAGTGTATAAATACACTGAGGGTGAGATTTTATTTTGGGGCTTATTGACTGGAAGTGTTTGACCAGACAAGGACTCTGGGAAGCTGCTAAGGAGCCCCTTGATTTTAAAAACCCAGATATTCCCTCTCTCTTAAAGATGTATGTAAATGATCACACATATTGGAAGTATATCTGTTGACTTTTGATTTCTCTGTTTTTTCTCTGAAGTTCTGATTAGTTCCCCAGAACTAACTGAATGATGCATGTACTAGATTAATGTGATTGATATCCCCTCAAAAATTACCTGTCTTTTTAGAGAAACAGATCAAAGAATTTGTGATAAGAGGCTCCTCTGTATATGTTGGAGTGCTTGCTGATATAACGTGTTTCTCCTATGTTTACTAGCAAGGTCCTATCCTATGCATACTTTTAATATGCGTAAATAAGTAGGGGACAGAGGCAAGATGGTAGAGTGAAAACACAGTCTTGCTAAAGCTCTCTGGCCAAACCTGACCAAATACCCGTAAAAATGACTCTGGACAAATTCTGGAATTGCAGAACATCACAATGATGGATTGAAACAAATCTACAGCTCAAGACATCCTGGAAATTCAAAGTAAACTTTCTACCATGACAGGATGAGAGCAAAGTGCAATAGAGTATGGGCCATGCTAGCACAAACAGGACCTGAGCAGACCTTGAGGAATGGAATATCTGGAAATTGTGGTGGTTTCCAGACTTCAGAAATTCAAAACCCTGAGGACAAATTGGAAGGTCAATGGAAAAATCTTGTCAGATTTGTGGGAGAGACTAGTGTGGTCTGGCCAGAGGGCTCAGTCCCAGAACTATGGATGTGGGAGAGGAACTTGCAGCACCAATAGAAACATGGGAAATGTCAGTGGAAGCTGCTGTTTCTGGAGCTTTAGGCCAACAAATTTTGGGGAAAGTTTATAATACACCCCACAACGCCCCCTGGAAGCAGAGAATTACTTTGACCAAGACCTCCAAAGTCAAATGAATGATTGGGGAAATGAGAAAAATCAGAAAAAGAATCAATTGATTTTTTTTATTAATTAATTTTATTTATTTTCAGTGTTATACACTAACTGCCATATAACTTAGATTACTGTTTTCCTCTCCCTCCTCCCTACCTCACCTCTATCTCCCCAAGACAGCATAAAATTTTGTCTAGGTTCTACACATACATTCCTATTAAATACATTTTCACTATAGTCATGCATTGTTGAAGAATTAAAATGAGTGGGAGAAATCATCTAACAAACCAAAAAGACACACAGACACACACACAGACACACACACACACACACACACACACACACAAACATGGTCTGCTAAAACATGTTATTTCATTCCATAGTTCTTTGTGTGGATGTGGAAGGCATTTTGCCTTAGAAAACCATTTGGAATTTTTTTTAAGTCCTTGCTTTGCAATGAAGTTCCAAGTCTACCAGAAAAAATTCTCACACACTGTGGTCGTTGCTGTGCACAAAGTTCTCCTGGTTCTGCTCCTTTTGCTCAGCTTCAGATCATATAAGGTTTGCCAGGCCTCTCTAAAATATTCTGATTTATCATTTCTTATACCAACATAGTATTCCATTACATTCATATCCCGTAATTTATTCAGCCATTAACCAATACACGAGCATCCCTTCATTTCCAAAGAGTGCTGCTATAAATAATTTTGTACATGTGGGACCCTTTCCCATTTTTATAATCTCTTCGAGATACAGTCCTAGAAGTGACATTACTGGATCAAAGGGTATGCATAGTTTTGTATCCCTTTTGGCATAGTTCCAAGTTGCTCTCCAGAATGGTTGGATCAGCTCACAGCTCCACCAACAGTGTATTAGTGTTCCAACTCTCCCTCATCCTCTCCAACATTTATGATCTTCCTGTTCTGTCATGTTTGCCAATCTGATAGTTGTGTTGTGGTACAGCAGAGTTGTTTTGATTTTTATCTCTCTAATCAAAAGTGATTTAGAGCATTTTTTTATGACTAGAGATATCTTTAATTTTTTCCTCTGAAAATTGCCTCTTCATATCCTTTCACCATTAATCAATTGGGAAATGACATGTATTTTTATATATTTAACTCTGTTCTCTGTATATTTTATAAATGAGGCCTTTGTCACCGAATTTAGATAGAAAAATTCTTTCCCAGTTTTCTGGATCCCTCCAAATTTTGGTTACATTGGGTTTGGTTGTGCAAAAACTTTTCATTTTAATGTATTCAAAATTATACATCATGCACTTCATAATGCTATCTCTTCTTTATTCAAAAATCCTTCCCTTCTCCATAAATCTGATAAAATACACTATTCCTTTCTCCACCAGTTTGTCCATAATATCTTTTTTTATACTTAGATTATGCACACATTTGGATTTTATTCTTGTGTACGGAGGCAGACATTGGTCTATGCCTAGTTTGGACCACAATTTTATCCAGTTTTCCAAAAAATTTTTGTTGAAAACTCAGTTCTTATCCCAGGAACTGGGTTCCTTGTGTTTATCAAACAATAGATTGCTATGTTTGTTGTGTACTGTGTCTTGAGTACCTAGTTTATTCCACTTGTCTACCCTTCTGTTTCTTAGCCAGGACTAAGTGGTTTTGATAATAGCTGCTTCATAATACAATTTGAGATCTGGTAGTGCTAGGTCACCTTCCTTAACATTTCTTTTCATTAGTTCCCTTGATATTCTGGACACTTTGTCCATCCAGATGAATTTTGACACTATTTTTTCCAGCTGTAGAAAATAATTATCTGATAGTTTGACTGGTATGACACTAAATAAGTAAATTAATTTAGATAGAATTGTCATTTTTATTGTATTGGCTCGGCTTGCTCACAGGCAACTGATGGTTTTCCACGTACTGAGATCTGACTGTATTTCTATGAAAAATGTTTTGTAATGCTGTAAAAATAGTCCCTGGGTATGTTTTGGCAGGTAAACTCCCCAATACTTTATAGTGTCTACCCTAGCTTTAAAGATTTTTTTTTCTTTTTATATCTTGTGCAGTTGGGGTTTGTTACTAATATGTACAAATGTGAAGATTTGTGTGGGTTTATTTTGTAACCTCCAAGTTTGCCAAAGTTGTTTATTGTTTCAAGTAGTTTTTTACTTGAATCTCTGGAATTTTCTTAGTGTATCATCCTATCATCTGCAAGGAGTTGTAACTTAATTTCTTCTTTGCCTATTATAATTCGTTCAATTTCTTTATCTTCTGTATTTGCCATAGCTAACTTTTCCGATAGTATATTAAATAATAGTGGTGATAATGGACATCCTTGTTTCACGCTTGATCATATTTGAAATGCATCTGGCTTATCACCATTGCATGTAATGCTTGCAGAAGGTTTTTGTTAGATACTACTTATTATTTTGTGGAAAGTTCCCTTTATTCCTATGCTCTCTAATGTTTTTAAAATTAGTGGGTGTTGTATTTTGTCAAAAGCTTCTTCTGCGTCTGGTGAGATAATCGTGTGATTTCTATTAGTTTTGTTGTTGATATAATCGTAATGCTAATAGTTTTCCTAATATTGGACCAGCCCTGCATTCCTAGTATGATTCGTACCTGATCACGATGTATTCTCGTGATAAGTTGCTGCATTCATTTTGCTCAAATCTTTTTTTTTTAAATTTTTGCATCTATATTTGTTAGTGAAATTGGTCTATAATATTCTTTCTTGTTTTATCTCTTCCTGGTTTAGATATCAAAACCATATTTGTGTCATAAAACGAATTTGCGAGGACTCTTCCTTCCCCAGTTTTCAAAAATATTCTATATAGTATTGGGATTGGCTGTTCTTTAAAAGTTTGATAGAACGCACTTTTAAATCTGTCCAGCCCTGCAGGTTTTTTCCTTAGGAATTCATTGATGACTTGTTCAATTTCTTTTTCTGAGGTGGGGTTGTTCAAGTATTCAACGTCCTCTCCTGTTTGTCTGGGCAATTTGTACTTTTTTAAAATACTCCTCCATCTCATTTAGATTGTCAAATTTATGAGCATAAAGTTGGCCAAAGTAATTTCTAATTATTGTTTTAATTTCCTCCTCATTGGAAGCGTGTTTGCCCATTTCATTATTGCTTTTAGTAATTTACTTTTCTTCTTTCTTTTTTTCATCAGATTGACCAAAGCTTTATCAATTTTTATTAGTTTTTTCATAAAACCAAACATTAGTTTTATTTATTAATTCAATAATTTTCTTAATTTCAGTTTAATTAATGCCTCCTTTGTTTTTCATTGTTGCTACTTTGGTTTTAACTCGGGAGTTTTCAATTTGTTCTTTTTTCAAGCTTTTTCAGCTGCATGCCCAAGTCATTAATCTCCTCTTTCTCTATTTTATTTATGCAGGCATTCAAAGATATAAGACTTCCCCTACGAACTACTTTTGCAGTATCCCATAAGATTTGATAGGTTGTCTCATTATCGTCATGCTCGTGGATGAAGTTGTTAATCGTTTATATGATTTCTTGTTTAACCCACTCATTCTTTAAATTAGATTCTTTAATTTCCAAATAATTTTTGGTTTATCTTTCCATGGCCTTTTATTACATATAATTTTTATTGCATTAAGATCTGAGAAGGGTGCATTGACCATCTCTGCCTTTCTTCCCCGAATTGTGAGGATTTTATGCCCTAGAACATGGTCAATATTTGTATATGTGTCATGTACTGCTGAGAAAAAGGTATATTCCTTTCTATTCCCACTCAATTTTCTCCAGACATCTATCATATCTACCTTACCCTGAGTTTTATTTGCCTCCTTAACCTCTTTAATACTTATTTTGAGATTAGATTTATCAGTTTCAGAGAGGGGCAGATTGAGGTCCCCTACTAGTACAGTTTTGTTGTGCATTTCTTTCTTCAACTCCCCCAACTTCTCCACTAAGAATTTGGATGCTATACCACTTGGAGTATACATGCTTACTAATGATATTGCTTCATTGTTTATTGTGCCTTTTAGCAGATATTGTTTCCTTCCTTATCTCTTTTGATTAGATCTATTTCTGCTTTTGCTTTTTCTTAGATTAGGACTGCTACCTCTGCTTTTCTTACATCTGCTGAGACACAATGTATTTGGCTCCAACATTTTCATTTACCCTGTGTGTATCCCCCTGCTTCAAATGTGTTTCTTGTAAACAACACATTGTTAGATTATGGCTCTTAATCCATTCTATTGTCCCTGTTTTATGTGAGAGGTAATTCCATTCATATTCACGGTAATGATTCCAATCTGTGTCTTCTCCGCCATCCTCTTTCCCACCGTTTGTGCTTTGAGTTCTCCCGTCTCCCTTGTCATCCTCAACAGAGATTTTACCTTTCACCACCACCTCCCACAGTCTTTCCTTCCTTCTTTCAGACCTTCCCATTTGCTTCCTTTCACCCTTACTACTTTTTCCTCCCTTTTAGCTTTCCCTCCCCTTTCTTCCCCCTTCCCCTCCTACTGCCTATAGAGTTAGTTAGACTTACATATTTAATTAAGTTTATTGCTCTCTCCTTGACCCAAATCAGATGAGAGTACCTCTCAAACACTGCTCATCTCTCTCCCCTCTTTCCCTCTACTATAATTTTGTACTTCTTCTGATGTAATTTACCATTTTCTGCTTCCTCCTTTTCACATCTCCTGTTACAATCACTTTGCACTCTTAAATCATTATTTATCATCACATCATTTACTTTATACCAGTTCCCGCTATGTATATCATTTTTATATTTCAAAGTAGGTGTATAATTCTCAGGATTAACAAGTATCATCTTCCCTTATAGGGAGGTAAATAGTTTGCCCAACTTGTTTAACAAGTTTTTCTTTTCCCATATTTACCTTTTTATGCGTATCTTGAGACCTGCTTTGAAGATCGAATATTTTATTTAGTTGTGGCCTTTTGTCAGAAAGGTTTGGAAATAATTAATTTCGTCAAATGTCCTTCTCTTTACCTGAAATATTATGCTGAACTTTGCTGGGTGATTGATCCTTGATTGCAGTCCCAGCTCCTTTGCCTTAGGGAATATCGTATTCCAATTCCTTCCATCTTTTCATATAGAATCTGCAAGATCCTGTGTGATCCTGACTGTTGCTCTTAGATATTTGAATGATTTCTCTCTGCCTGCCTGCAGTATTTTCTCCTTCACTTGATAGTTGTGGAATTTAGCAACACTGTCTCTTGGGGTTTCAATTTCAGATCCCTTTCAGGAGGAGAAAGGTGAATTCTTTGGATGACTATTTTGCCCTCTGGTTCTTGCATTTCTTGGCAGTTTTCCTTGAGGATTTCTTGGAACACATTATCCATACTCTTTTTTTTTTTCATCGTGGCTTTCTGGTAGGCCAATAATTCTTAAATTCTCTATCCTGGATCTATTTTCCAGGTCAGTTGTTTTTCCAACTAGATATTTTACATTTTCTTCTGTCTTTTCATTCTTTAGATTTTGTTTGACTGATGCTTGATGTTTCATAGTCATTAATTTGAGTTCCAAACTTTCTCCTCATCCCTCCTCTCCCCCACCCCAACACACCATATATTCTAATTATCCCTTTCTGCCAATTTTCCCTCTCTTCTAACACACCCCTATCTTCCCTTATCTCTTTTCTTATAGGGCAAGATAGATTTCTATACCCCATTATCTGTATTTCTTATTTCCCTGTATCATACTAAAACACTTCTCAACATTCGTTCCAAAGGTTCGACCTTCTATTCCTTCCTCCCTCCCCAAGTATCTCCACTGAGAAGGAAAGTAATTCAATATAGTTTATACAAGTGTATGGAATAGACTTCCATAATTGTCATGTTGTGAAAAACTAACTATATTTCACTCCTTCCTGTCTTGCCCCTCCATTTATTCTATTCCCTCTTTAGACCACGTCTCTCCCAAAACAGTTTACTTCTAATTACTCTCTCCTCCTGTTTACTCTTCTTTCTATCATTCCTCACTCCCTAATATCTCCTTCTCCCCTACTTTTCTGTAGTGTAAGAGATTTGCACACCAAATTGAGTGTGCATGTTACTCCCTCCTTAAGCCAAATAAGATGAGAAAATTCAAGCCTTTCCTCTCACCTTCCTGCTTTTTCCCTCCATTGAAAAAGCTTTTCTTGCCTCTTTTGCCCCATGCCATTTCTCAATTTTGTCTCCCGATGTATTTCTCTCTCACCTTTTAAGTTTGTTTTTTTGATATTATCCCCTCTTATTCAACTCACTCTGGGCCTTCTGTCTATATACACATACATGCATACACATATACATATATATACATACGTATATATGTATATATGTGTGTATATAATTCCACCTGGCAAAATATGAGAAAGTATCAACTGTTTCAAATATTATCTTTCCATGTATGAATGTAAATGTTTCAGCTTTAGTAAGTCTGTTATGATTTTTCCTACCTGTTTGCCTTTTCATTGTTCTCTGGATTCTTGTACTTGAAACTCAGATTTTTAGGTGTGGAGTCAAGTTGGCAGAGTAGAAGCAAAGATCTCTAGAAGCTCTCCTCCAATAGCCCATAAAGTACCAGTAAAAATGACTCTAAATAAATTCTAGAGCAGCAGAAGCCCCAAAACGATAGAGTGAAAGAGATTCCAGTCCAAGGCAGCCTGGAAGCCCAACAGGAAAGGTCTAACACACCAAGCATGGAGAGGAGTGAACCACAGCATGGACAAAGACAGGACTGGAGCCAACTTCAAGGAACCACCAGCTGCAGGTCCCAAATTACTCAACTCAGAAAGGCCAAAGACTGCTTCAAAAGTCAGGGAGAAAGACTTTCCACTTGGGTGAGAAGGGAGCGCAGCAGTCTGCCCTGGCCCCATGGAGTAGCAGCTTCCCTTGTTGGAGCCCTGGCTTAAAGCCCCCAGAGGAATTGAGCAGCTCATCTGGATAACAGCCCTGACTGAAAAGTGCAACACCAGTTATCTATATAACAAAGAATTGTGTAACAGAAAAAACATAAGACAGTAATTATTTCTTCAGAAACAGAAAAAAAAAATCCTGAAAAGAGACCTGAAATGGAAGCTCATTTGAGGGGCCAGGGAATTTGAGGTAGGAAGACACATTGGATTTAGAAAACTAGAGTTCAGAGAAAATGAAAGGAACAAAGAAGTTTGAGAGATTAATTCCAAAATATATGTGCTATCTAGAACGTAAATTAAACTTTGATCTAGGCTTGAGCAGAGCATCAAAGTAGACCTCACAATGAAAGTAGAGTGATCGATTATTTTCTTTCCTAGATGTGCTATTTCTATGTAAATTGCACATGGAATATACTTAGCTTACTAGCATTTATACTGGTATGACATATTAGACATGATAAGTGAGTATTTAAAAGATAATCAATGCAATTCAGAAAGAAGCTCATGAAAATAATAGCACAACATTAAAAGATAAAGTACTATAATTTATTTACTTTCTTTTTAATTTATGTATTTTTAGTTTTCAACATTCATTTCCACAGGATTTTGAATTCCAATTTTCTCCTCATCTCTCCCCTTCCCCCTCCCAAGACACAGTATATTTTGATTACCCTTCCCCTAATCTACTCTCCATTCTATCACACCCCACCCTTCCCTTTTCCTCATCTTCTCTCTTTTCTTGTAAGGCAAAATAGATGTCTATACCCCATTACATGTATTTCTTATTTCCCAGTTACCTGCAAAAACAATTCTCAGCATTTGTTCCTAAAATTTTTAGTTTCAACTTCTCTCCCTTCCTCCCTCTCCACCCATCCCCACTGAGAAGGCAAGCAATTCAATGTAGGTTATACATGTATAGTTATGCAAAAGACTTCCATAATAGTCATGTAATCTTCCTCTGGTCTTTTCATCAAGAATTGAAAGTCCTATATTTCATTGAATGATCATTTTTAACCCTGAAGTACTACACTCAGTTTTACTGGTAGGTGATTTTTGCTTTTAATCCTACTTCTTTGAGTTCTGGAGTATCATATTCCAAGCCTTTTATCCCATAATGTAGAAGCTGCTAGCTCTTCTGGTATCATTATTGTATTTCCACAATACTCAAATTGTTTCTTTCTGGCTGATTGCAATATTTTCTCCTTGAACTAGGAACTCTGGAATTTGGTTACAATATTCATATGAGTTTTTCTTTTTAGGTCTCTTTCAGGAGGTGATTGATGCATTCATTCAATATTTATTTTACCATCTGATTCTAGAAAATCTGAGCTGTTATCTTGGATAATTAGATGAAATATGATTTCTAGACTCCTTTTTTGAACGTGGATTTCAGGTAATCCCATAATTTTTAAATTGCTTCTCTTAGATCTATTTTTCAGGTCAATTGTTTGTCCAATGAGGTATATCACATTGTATTCTGTTTTTCATTCTTTTGGTTTTGTTTATAATTTCTTGGTTTCTCATGAAGTCATTAGCTTCCATCTGCTCAATTCTAATTTTTAAAGAACTATTTGCTTATGTGAACTTTCGAACCATCTTTTACATTTGACTAATTCTGCTTTTTAAAACTTTCTTCTCCTCATTTACTTTTTAGACGTCTCTTGCCATTTGTGTTGGTCTATTTTTAAAGGTGTTATTTTCTTCTGCATTTTTTGAGTCTCCTTTGGCAAGCTGTTGAATGATTTTTATGATCTTCTTACATCATTCACCTTTCCCTTCCCACCTCTCTTAACTGATATTCAAAATCTTTTTAAGCTCTTTTATGGTCTGAGACTATCATGTAATTTTTTGGGAGATTTTGGATGCAGAACCCTTGACTTCTATGTCTTCCTCTGGTGGTATGCTTTATTCTTCCTCATCCAAAAGGATTGAAGAAAATACCAGTTCACCAAGAAAGTAACCTTCTATAGTCTTATTTTTTCCCCTTTTGGGGACATTTTCCCAGGCTGTTACTTGATTTTTTGGGTCCTTTGTCAAGTGGAGGGTATACTCTATGCACCTGCAGTTTCTCACTTCCTCCAAAGTGGTTCAATCAAAGGAGAGAAATTTACTCCATTCCTGCCCTGTGCTCTGGTCTGGGAGCAACCACAAACTTTTCTGCCCAGGATATGTGAGTATATTTTTCTGCTCTGAGGCTGCACCAGATTCACCTGACCAGGGCTCCTCCTCACCCCAGGACTGCCACTCAGCACTGAGGCCTTGATCAGCCTCTATGGTCATTGGTCAGGCCTAGGCCTCCTAAAATGGATGCTGTTGCAGAGACTTCTGTGGCCCTGTAGCCAGAGCCAGTTCATGTTCCTTTCTCATCTAGGTGAAAGCGTTTTCTCATTGACCTTTGAAGCTGTCTTTGGAGTTTGTGGGTTGAGACATTTGGTAACCACAGCTGCTACCCATGATTCCATGCACTGAAGCCTGCTTCAGTCCTACGTGGACTGTATGTCATGTGTGCTACATGACCTGGGCTCTGCTCACCTCTGAACCTATTGTAATAGGCCTTTGCTTTCAGCTCTCAGGTTGTCTTGACCTAGAAATCTCTTTCACTCTGTCATTTTGTGGATTCCACTGCTCTAGAATTTGTTTCAAGTCATTTATACATTATTTTGTCAGCTGTGTGGGGAGTGCTGCTACAGGTCTGTCCTTCTACTCTGTCATCTTGATTCCACACCCCTGCACTATAATTTATCTGGAAATATATTTCTATGGCATCAAATGCTGGCTAATAATAATATATTAATCAATTTGTTCTGATGGTATTGGCTCTTCTGTATTGTTACTTCATTGGTATAGTGAGTTCTCCTTCATTTTATGATGCTGTCTACTGTTAATTGCTACTACTATATAATTTATCATCTATTGGCCATCTATTCAGGAATAAAACTCACTATACTAACCTAAATTTGTCATTTGACAATTGGTACACAGTGGAGGAATAATACTCTGTTTATTTATGGATACCATTTATACATGTTTACTAAATATGTATTATAAATCTGCATTCTATGATTATTCTCATAGATTTTCTAATATTTAATATTTTTCTATTATCGTTAGTTTCTAAAAACTAAAGAAGTTTAAGCACAGAATTTACCATTGATTTTATTGCTATATCCTAGAACTTTCTAACTTGAAAAGGCTAGTAAGGTGATTCAATTGTTTGGCTTTGAATAGGATATCATCTTCCTCTTCCTAAATACATTCAAGCATACATATATACATACATACCTACACCTATATATACGTACACATACATACACACACATTATATATATACATTTATATGCACTTATGTTTGTAGATATGTATGTATATATATGTATATACTTGTATGTGTGTGTATATATATTTATATATTTATATCACTCTATGATTTCTGATTCGTACATGCTCTTATTTCGAACGCTAGGGTTAGGAACTCCTCACACTTTTCTTGATACCTGGGTTCTAGGAAAATGTATTTTCACATCACATGATCACCTCCTATCATGCCCAGTATATCATTTGCCCTGCTGCTGTCCCATGTCTCTCCATTATTTTCCAAGAAAACAATTGCTCAAATGTTACATTAATATACAACTTAAAAAATGATTGTAAAAATGAAAAAAGAATCTAAAAATACTGGAGAACTGAAAAAAATCTTCTTTTAGAGTAATTTAAAATTCTTTGTTGAAGAAACTTTTACAAGTTTCATTAAAAATGATTTACCCCTTTGAAATACTTGAAGAAATTTCTGCAAAGTAATTCAAATTTTGTAAAGTAAGTTATTAGAGTCTGTAAGAGGAAATGATCTATTTCTTATGTGTAATGGACTAATTAATATTTTACCTTTCCACAAATCTGGAACTGAAAGAGACATTTACTCAAACTCTGATTTATAGCTTATATGGATTCCCCTGTGAAGCAGGAAATGACAAGCTACAAATAAAATGTCCTGTTTTTCTTATATGAAAACACTGACCTACCATTAATAGCACTAGTATTTTGAGATATTTTTAATAGCATTGTGGATGGGCTTGGAAAAAAACAGATAGAGAAAGAGAGATACAGAGACAGAGTTATACAGAGAGAAAAAGAGACATAATAAACGAGGAAAAGCCAATCAAAAGAGGACTGGAGGAAAAATTTGGAAAAGAAGGAAGTGATGCAAAAAAATAATTATAAGAAAAGGTACACAAATACTGAAGAAAATAACACCTTATACATCAGAAAATGAATATCACTTTTTATCAGTTGTACATGAAAACTTACCATTTATTATGTTATATAAACTGCAGAAAAATGAAGAAAAACAGCCTTTTTTGATGTACCCTTTTAAGATCATTAATGCAATAAAATTTACACTCATTAAAAGCCTATAAAACATACAAGAAAAATTAATTGGATACTAAAGAATCTAACCATAAGGACTGAGTGGATCAAAGAGAAAATCAGAGAAGCAAGCAATAATTTCATTAAAGAGATAGATAATGAGACAATATACTAAAATTTATGGGACAAAGCCAAAGGAGTACATAATGGGAAATTAACATCTCTAAATGCTTACGTCAATAAAATACAAAACAGATTTCAAACTATATTACAAAGTGTTAAAAAAAATCAGCGCTATCTGGGACTGGCTAAGAAATAGCACAATAGGTCAATATAATAGATTCTGTTCAAAATACACAGTAATAAATGATTATAGTAATGTAGCATTTGATAAACCCAAAGATGCAAGGTTTTTTCAACATGACAATAAGATTTGACCACCAAAATTGCTGCTAAAAATATTTTGTTAGAAGCTGAGCTAGATGAACTCCTAACACTGTCTATCAAGTTAAGGTAAAGTGGATAAATGATTTAGAAATAAAAAGTGATAACATAAGCAAAAACTTGTGGAACATGGAAAAATGTTTCTGTCAGATTTATGGAAAGGAGAAGAGCATATGCTCACATAAGAGATAGAGGGACTTATAGGAAGCAGAACAGTTAATTTTGATTAAGTTAAATTAAATTTTTGAATCAACAAAAACAATGCAGCCAAAATTAGAAAAACAACAAGCAATTGAGAAAACACTAACCTCAAGCTTTTTTTCTTAATAAAAGTCTTTTCTCAAATATATAGGTAACAGAGTCAAATTAAAAAAAAAAAGCATTGTTCTCTGATTGATAAACGGCAATAGGATACTAATGGACAGTTTTCATGAGAAGAAATAAAAGCTATGAATAGTCACATGAAAATGTTCTCAATCAGTATTGGTTAGAAAAAAGGACAAATTGAAATAACTTAGGGATTCTACCTCATATTTTAAAAATTAGTTAATATAGAAGAAAAGGAAAATGAAAAATGCTGAAGATGTGGAAAAAAATTTGGGATTCACTGTCAGGAAAGACCCCATTATATAGAAGAGGGCCTGCTGTACAGGTTCTTAGGTGTGTATTTCTATAAGGAAAGCAACTTTTCAGAGGTTAAGAATCACTTTGATGAAGCACATATATCATTCACTTGTTTCAGGGTAAAAAGTCACTTCCCTGAACTTCAGAGAAAATACAGAAAAAGAAAGATCAACAGAAAGGGTTTCCAGCTGCCTGTCCATAAGCAATACATACATCACAGATCAACAGACAGATTCATCTCTCTGACCACACATACATAGTTACCATAGAGAGAAGAAAGTACATCTAGGCTTTTAAAGCCAGGGGGCTCCTTAGCAGCTGCGCATAATCTCTTCTGGCCAAAAAGCATTTCCAGTGAGTACACCTCAAAGTAAAACCTCATGGAAGATTATTTATACACTTTTTCAACTTAGAGGGCATCAAAGTGGTTGAGAACCAGTACCTCATTAGAAATGAAGAAAAGTTACTTGAAGCCTATTAAAGGGCATGCAAGATCTAATGAACATTACAGACAGTAGTGTACTGTGTATGGAGGTGTAAATAAGTTCAATGATTCTTAGAGAACAATTTAGAACTAAGCCCAAAGCAGCATATATCTATATATCTCTTTGACCCAGCAATATCACTACAACATCCTTATCTAAAATTGATCAAAGAAAATGTGTGTGTGTATGTGTGTGTATGTATGTTTGTGATATTTATAGCAACTCTTTCTGAGATGGAAAAGAATTGGAAAGTAAAAGGATGCCTATCAATTGGGAAAAGGTTAAACAAGTTATGTTACAAGATTGTGATAAAATTCTCTTGTATTGTAACAAATTTTGAATAGTATCATTTCAGAAAATCTAACAAGACATGTCTAAACTTATGCAAAGTAATGTGAATAGAAGCATGACAACATTGTACATCTGACAACAATATTGAAGGGAGGATCAATTATGAAAGATTTACCTATTGTGATCAAAACCCAATGAAATTCCAAATCACTCTGGATGAAAAAAATTATCTATCTCCAGAGAACAAACTGATGAACTCTGAATATAGATTGAAGTACACTTTTTAAATGTCTCTATGCTATTTTTTTAATTTTTGTTTTCATTTTCTTGCAACTTGGCTGATGTCAAAATGTGTTACATGACTATACATGTGTAAGTCATATTGGAGACTATGGAAGGAAGAGAGCTTGCAATTCAAATTTAAAACAATAGTTTGTTGATTTTTTTCCTCATGTAATTGGTATATATTGATCAAAACAATTTTTTTCAAAGAAGTACCTTAGCTTTAATGCAGATATACTTACCAGTGGAAGGAAAGGAAAATCAATGGACAGCATCACCAGAGTACATCTACAGGCAAATTTTTATTCTAAACACATTGGGATGCTTTCTTTAGAAATGCTTTCCAAAGGAGTTTACCCCTTACAACTTAGAAGGAACCTGTGATAATTTGTTAAGATAAAGTTATAAAATCTTATTTGGGAACCCATCTACTTGAAACACTTTCCATCTGGCAAAGTTTAATCAGTAAATCTGCTGGATGATCTTTTTTACTTCAGGTTCCACGTGATTCAAGCCTCCAAGCACAGCCAAATAACTTTTTGGTAAGAGACATTTTTTTCTTGATGCCTTAGACATATAATGTTATACACTGCTTGGACTAAAGAACTAAAGTTCTTCTCTGAGATATAAATTAAGTCTCTCAGTTGGAGGAGATAATATGATTCCTTTCAGTCAGGTTTGGATGGCCATTTTAAAATAATCCTGTAAGATTTTATGATATTAGAATTAGTGTGTAGTGCTCTTTCATTTTCCTTTTTACTGCAAAGAGCCAAGAAGCATAGGTTAATCTTTTGTCAGTTGGATTTTATATGCACTAATATTTTGAAATATCTAAAATCTTTCATGGCTTTCCTTTGGATATATCAAGTCTTTCCATTTCTTGTATTAGACCAAGATTGCAAAGAACATTGGTTCAACACACCAACACATCCAGATCCATATTTACGCATACCTATGATTTTAGATAAATTTGTATTTTATCATTGAAAATTTTCCTTAGTAAACTTTAATTTCATTATTATGCTTTTTATTTGTTCCCTTTACTACCATCTCTTGGTGTTCAAATTTAGGGACTAGATAATCCCAACTCTGGTCCTTCAGATTTATTTTCTAGTCCTTTAATTTTATTTGTGTTGATCTATGTTATTTTTCTCTTCATTCTTTCTATACTTTATTTATCTATTTCTTAATATTTTGAGGCAAAAGCTAAAATAATTTCCCCAGTTTTGCAAGTATGGAGATGGGAGCTTGTCTGCTTTAAAGTGATTTGGCAAATAACATATGATCAACAAAGAGGAGAACTCCTACTCTTTGCAACTGTATCATTTGACCAAATTTGTAGCCAAAAAATATTATTTTTTTGTAATTGTAAAAAGTATGATGAATCATAGCCTCATTTCAATAAAAGGATAGAGACAGCAATACATTACTCTAAGTTGGAAATGCAGAAACCCCAGAATAGTAACAAGCAGCTCCTTTTGGATACTTTTGATAGACTGGTGAGGAAACTAAATAGGAAAACACAGGAGCTCACCGCAGGCTGAAGTATAATGACTATTTGAAGTACTTATTTATGTGAAAGAAGTTCGTATACTGCTGAAGAAGTATGCTTTTGTTTGTGCCCTCGTGAATTCATCATATTGGAACAAAGCTCAGTTATTGCACCCCATTGGAAGTTCTGTCTATACCTTTAAGCCTAATGCTCTTGCAATTCATGACAGAAAA
Source organism: Notamacropus eugenii (assembly GCF_028372415.1). Taxonomy (NCBI): domain Eukaryota; kingdom Metazoa; phylum Chordata; class Mammalia; order Diprotodontia; family Macropodidae; genus Notamacropus; species Notamacropus eugenii. Next base: position 246,081,786 of record NC_092877.1, on the reverse strand, counting down.
GTTGAAAATTACAAATATAATCAGTGAGAGTCAATTAATCAAAAAAAGATGAATTGTTTGGTACTGTGTACCAGGCAATGTTATCTATAAATGGATTGCATAATAGCATACAGGGTAAATATTTATGCTTTAGAAAACCATGTAAACTTAGAAGAGGAGAAAAAAAATCAGTGATCATTGCTGTAGGAAAAAATAAAGTCAGATTTTTAAATCCTTTGCATATTAATAGAGGACATTCCTGATACCCAAGCCTCTTCGCTCTGTATCTATAACTCAGTCTTCTCTAAAGAGGACTTTCACAAGGACTGGAGATTACTCTAAAATATTTTTTATTATACAGCTTAATAATAAAATATGTTTTCTTCTGAAACTTTAATATTTGAAGTAGTAAAAAAGTAAGTACTTACTTAAAGCTTTGTCAAACGGAGTAAATTGCTAAACAAAAAAATCAATAGCATAAACTTCGTTATCGTAAAAACAGAATAAAATTAAAGTTTTTTTTAATTTGATAGGAAAAAGTAAAGAAAATTAAAAAGAAGAATTAATAGTGGATTTGTAATATCTGATTTCTAAACCAATTAAGAGGTAGCTAGCTTGTGCAATGGATTCTACCCTAAGTATAAAGTCAGGAAGACCTGAGTTCAAATCCAGTCTCAGACACTTACTTTATGTGTGATGATGGGGAAATTACTTAACTTCTGGCTGCCTTGATTTGCTTAAATGTAAAATGTGGATAATATTATTACTTATCACGCTACATTTTTATGAGGATCAAATTATGCAAATGTTATGAAGTTTTTAGCATAACTCTGCTCAAATAGTAGAAATATGATTTTTTTCTTTGCCCGTAAGCACATTCTTTAAGTGCACATATAGCATTTTAAAAATATTGAAATTGAATATTTTGGCTCTTTCTTAGAATGGAAAATCTTAATATTATTTAACATTTATTAATCTTTTCAAAGTTTGTATCTATTTGTCTCAAAAGACAAATATTCCAGTCTTGTACACATTTCATTCTAAAATAATACAAATACATGGAACAAACGGAGGTAGAAAGAAAATTCATGTGGCAAATGTTTTGAGGGTCCGTTCAATCTGAGCATAACAATCTGAGGCTTTGCCTTACTTACATCCTTTGCCTAGTTGAGCATGATGATATGGTAGCTCCAAATTTTTTCAGGAACTCTTTTTATATTTATCACATAAAGAGACATTCACAATATATTACTGTACTATACACACATACACACACACACACACATACATATGTATCCCTTATCAGCACAAATTGACTGTTGTGACTTCTGCTCATGGTGCAAAGCTTTTCTTTTGACAGGACCTATGATGTTTTTCAGTTTAGGGATGGTTGAGCAACATCTGCCAATGACCATGCCCCATAACTTATAATCTTAGAGAGTTGCTAGGGCACGGAAGCGTTCATTGACTAGCAGATACCCACAGACAGTACATGTCCGACTTATTGCTTGAATGGAGGGTCTACACAGCCAAAGTCAATTTTTCTTTCTGAGCCACTCTGACTCTCATGTAAAACTAAGGAGTAAGAAATGAAACATATTGCTTTAGAGCTTTTGGCTAAAAACAAATTTATCAAATGGAAGAATTCTAGTGTCATACTTTTGCAGAAAGTTATGTTTTCCCCTGGCATTGCGTTCTGATATATTTTGCAGAATCCTAAAGAAAAGCTACTACTCTTTTCACACTTAAATGTTACCATGAGGTATCTTTTCTAAATAGGGAAAGCTCTAAGAAAGAATTATCTAAGAGATTTTAAAGGGATTCATAATGAGAAACTAAGAGAACTGTCCATTTTTACTAGAATTAAATTATATTTTTTTCTTGTATGTTTGATTATCACTACAGACAGTCAGTCTGAAATATTTAATATTCACTGTTCTTGTGTGAAAGGGTCCTCCTTAGTTGATGATATTATTATGAGCCCTGAATCATGTGATCAGATCATCTCTCCCATGATAACATTATCCAATGCATATGTATTTTTAGCAGGACATACAAAGAATTTAAATAAAATCATTTAAGTTCAATTTCACTACTTGAGTATTTTAGAGCATTCTAAATATCAATTTAGGACAATATACATAATTTCTGTGACAACATAAGTTGTATTATCTCTTGCAGTTTAGTAAAAGAGATCATAGATTGAAAAATAAAAGATCTCGAAGTTAACAGGTATGTGATTTGTAGGAAGGCACTTAAACATTCGGGTGGGCAATTTACTCTCTGGATAAGTAAAGTACTAGTTGAATTAGTTGATTCTTTAGGGATGATTATAGAATGTGGAAATTTTTAATAGAAAGTCACAGAATCTGTTTATCGCAATTTTACTACCAATAAATTAAAAACTGAGTTGTATTAATAAGCAAGAATTCATAGATCTGTAGATTAAGCGTTGAATGGGACTGCAAATATAATTTAATCTGATCTTGCATTTCCAGAACAGGAAAATAAAGTCAAATTTTGACTAACGCAAGGACATGAAGGTAGGTTCATGGAAGGTACGTTTTCATTCCCTGCATGAGAAGGGAAGGTTTGAACTTGTTTACTCTACCGCTCGCGTCAGTGTTCTTTCCACAGTATTCATCATACGACAAATAATGGTCAAATTATTCTGAATTGACTCTGCTGCTACCATTGACAAAACTGACAGGCAAATGTATTATTTATTTTCATATCACATGTAGAAGCTGCCAAATGTTTTTCCAGTCATCTGGAAGAATTCTTCTCACTGAACCCCTGTCCCATGCACATACATCAAATCAAAACAGCAACAACAAAAAATAAGTGATTGACTGTTCATTTTACTGTTTTTCTACTTTCACAACTAAGTCAAAATAATAAAATGGGAACCTGGTTGTGACTTGCATGAGAGACATTCTTTTATGTACCTTGTTGTAAATCTTTCTGCTGATTAGCCAGGTACCTTCAGTGTTTGAATTGGCCTTTCATTGTCAGAGCACAAAGTAAGTTGCCCATAAAGATCTGATTAGCGCACAGTTAAATATGCAATTTCATATTAAAACTGTAAACGAATAGTGTAAATATCTTATCACTGGTCCTAAGAATATCAAATTTAAACACAGGATGTTGAATTGTTTGAATATTGTGAGAGTTTGGCATTCTACTGTCATTCATTCATTCACTTAATAACTATTGAAAGTATCTTATTAGCACTGTAATATAGGAAGTACCAAGAAGTATAAAAATGGATCCTTGAAACTGAGGAATTTTACATTGCGTTTGACAAATGAAATAAACATAGTGTTATACTTAAAGCAGAAAAACCAACCATCAATATGCCCAAAACCAAGCTCCCTTTTTTCTTCTAACCATCTACTATCCCTCATTTCTTGTTCTGTCTTGCTGACATTTTTTTGTTTTGTCAGTCTTTTATAAAAAAAAAAAATCCAATCATCATTTCATCCTCCTTATTTTTCATACCAACCCATTTAAGCAATTCTCAAAGTAGAATTATCATCTCTGTTATTAAAAAAATTAACTCTGTTGAATTTGATTTGAAAATAATAAGCATATTATCAAAAGGGCTCTACATTCTGTTTTAGGTGTTAGACTAAAAAGTCACAATAAAAGCTGGAAATAGCACTAATAAAACAGGCAGCAGAAAGGAAAGCAGGATAGACCATTGTTGTTCAGATAAAGAAAGACCAAATAGGAATGATGTTTAAATCAGTATATTTTACCGAACACCCAAAGGTAAAGGGAATGTAAAAGTTATCTGGGAAACACATCACAAGCCTGACATAGAGAAATGATGTATAGTGAGAGGGTACTTTTTAAATAAGGAAAATAGAATAACTAATAATTTCTTCATTTACTTTAATGAACATTTCATCTTTCCAATAATGAAAGAACCACTGAGATTGTTAGTAGTGAGAATGCACCCTTCCCCACCAAAAAAGCTGAACTACTTTAAGAAAGAATTGATTGTTTGGCAAATGAGAGTGCCAGAAAAGGATGTGGCTTCCTCCTGAGTCTCTTTGAGGTTTACATAATATAAAACTCAGAAAAGGGCATAATTTGACTGATTGGCCCCATTAGGCAGTAGGTAGTTCCTAGGAGAATGGCTGTTTGAGATGTATTGCAGTGGATAAGCATAAATGTTCAAATTTGGGGAAGAAAAAACCACACTTTGAGTAGAAAATAAAACACAAGCATTGAGTGAACCAAAAACAAACAATAGAAGGAATTTAAAGATTCATTCCAGTCATGGCATCCATGGAGTTTCTCTTGGATTAGTCTGACCTCTAAAGTAAGTTTTTGTGTTAGACAATTTCTAGCCACATAAATCTGGGTTCAAACAATATTAATAAATTATAAAGGATAAAGTGTTTTGTGAAAATTATGGGAAGCTTGGAGTAAAGAGACAACTCCAACAAAGACATTCTGATTAAGTTGAAAGCTAAGCAGTCTGATATGAGATCTAGGTTTTAGGAATGATGATTTTTTTAATGAATCAATGGCAACATAATCAAACATTAACTTCCATAAATGAATATATGACAGTTCTACTGTACTTTGCCACACTCTGCATATAATATTTCTTTCAGCTCTGGATGGTATATGTTTTTAAGTATGTTCTTAAGTTGAATAGTATATGTTATCTCAAAACAGAAAATAATTATAAAGTACTTAGCGTAGTGTGTGGGATATTGTGTACGTGCTATATAAATATTTCATTATTCTTATCATTATTTACCATCATCATCATCATCATTGGAAAACAAAAGTTAAGATGAGAAAGAGTTTGTAGTATATGAAAATGAGAATTGCCTACTGAAAGTGGGGATATTTAATCATAGTAAAAAAAAAGCCATGGTGAGAGTTACACTATTTTTAGCTCTGAAGACTGGGAATATATAGAGGGATTTGACAATGTGCATGACCCCTAGAAAGAAGAATCAAGAACAATAGGTGGAAATTGTTAAGAAGGATATCTAGGTTTGATGAAAGGAAAAGATTTCTGAAAGAAAATAATGTATACTAAGTGCATTTTGGATGTATTTGGAAAATTTGATATGTAGGCGAGGGAGATAATGGATGTGTTAGGTTTGAAGGGGACTTCAAGGTTTCAAGATTTTGGATAGTGAAGTTATTGAAAGAAATAGAAAAGTCACGCAAAATGTAAGTTTAAAAGGCTGGGCTAAGATGGGAAGTGGAGATAAATCAACTTTGAAAATATCTTCCCAATTTGCTTACACATATCTCTTCCCTTTCCTCTGCATTGCCACCATCTTAAACAAGATCCCATTTCTTTTATGAGATAACATGATTGGTCTTTCTCCAATCCTCTTCCTCCACCCTTCATTCCACCAAAATCTTTCTGAATTATTTGGATTAAGGTTACTTATACAAATACTAATACAAATCTGACCAGATCAAAAATTGCCAGTGACTTCTAACTCCTTACAAAGTTAAATCCAAAATTTTCAACCTTACTTTTACTGCAGTTACAATTTGGTCTAATTATGTCTTCACAATAATATTTTCACATGAACTTTTACATGTGCCCTAGGCACTGCTCAAATTGCATTATTTATGTCTCCCTAAACATAGCCAAAACTTTCCTGTACATGTACTTCTAAATAGGCTATTCCTATGTCTATTCTCCATTCTCTCCGCACCATGATGCTACACCTTTCCAAAGATCCAGTTGAATTCAAATTTCCACATTAAACCTTGCCTGATCATCACAGAAGTAATGTTTTCCTCTATTTAAATTTTATATTTATATATTTAATTTTTATATTTTTCTTCCATTGAGCATGCAAAATTCTCATTTCTATTCTTTCTTTACATACTTAAAAAACTCTTCCTTTCTACAATATATACTTATGAAAGGTTCAGATCCTTTTAACTTTTTCTTCTCTTTTTGCCTTACCATAACTACCACAACTTAAAATTACTTGTCAAGTGACTTAATGAAAAAAAATGTCACTTTGCAAAAGATTAGATCTACTAGATAAAAAAATCAGATGAACTAAACAGTAATAAATTGGAAGCAATATAATTTACTTTGCATAGTTGGGACACATGTGTTCTTTTAGATGACATTATGCCCTTCAGGTAGGGAAATTATGAAAAGGATGTGCTTATACTGCTCATTACAGATGGATTAGGGCATATTTATGAATAAATACATTACACTAGCAGTGTTCCCACACTTGTGGCAAGGTTATGTTGCTGTGTGGATAGAAGAGAAGCAGAATAGAAATGTCTTGCCTCTTCTCCCTGACACTTCTCTGAGGGAATCTTTGATGCCTGTCAAAAAAGGAAGCAGAAGATTAGGGTTAAAGCTTGGCCTCTCTGATCTCCTCAAAGATAAAGGCAGTGTCAGACTTGAATTATATCTATGTGATCCTTTAAATGCTGTTAATGGAGGGGATGTTATTTTCAAGTTCAAGTTAAATTTTTATTACTCTTCTTTAATGGGGGAATCAGGACCCCATGTTTTATATTCAAGACGAAATTGCTTCCCTTCAAATTCTCTCTCTCTCTCTATCTCTTTGTGTCTCTCTCTCCACACACACATACATGTAAATATGTATATATAGTACATATATATGTAGAGAGATATAGGCATCTATATAGGTAGATGTGTATATGTGTACGTGTGTCTTTACACACACGTACATATATACATTTATGAATACATAAATGCAAAAATACATATGTGTGTGTGCCAGACAATGAGAGTGAAGGAGTTCTCTCATTGTGAATGATGTATCTCAGCTTAGTCAAAAGAGAGAGTCCTAGATATTACCCAAGGTAAATCTGTAGCACACAACTGGAGGATAGGGACATGATGGTGACTGCTAACCCTTCACATGTTGGCTTCTCCCCTTTTCCCCCATAGTCTTATTCTTCCTTCAGAAACCTGAAGTGGAATTATTCCTTTAGCAACCTGTGGTGGATCTTACATCTTCCCTCTCAAAGCTGGAAGTCAGAAGTGTGCTAAACAATTCCAGAACCCTGAAGAGACCAAAAGGATTCCAAAATTTTCTAGAACCTGAAGACCTTCTCAGCATGAAGAAAGCAAACACTTTCTCTTTGCCACTTTTGCCAATTCCGCCCTAACACTCAGGAAGGCAGGGGCATGATTTCCACCCATGAGGAAAGACACCTTTTCCAAAAGCCTTTGGAAATTGTCTTAAATATAGATGAAATTGTAAATAAAGTTTTGCATGCAAAACTATACACACGCAGATACACACATACATGCTGGTATCTAACCTCTTTTGCCATAAAACATATAAAAAGATAACATATATCTATAATTTGTTCAGGTCCAGCTTCCATAAAAGTGAAAAATAATTTCTTTTTTCAAGAATTTGAATGCACAAAAATTCAGGACTATTATTTCTAATATTATATTAACTAAATTTAAACGGTAAGAGTAGAAATTATATAGCATTATATATGTGCAATATCACTAGGAGGGGAGGGAGCTAAATATAATGTTTTATTGTTTTTACTCCACAGAACTTAGTTGCAAATTGCCCCAAGAGCTCTAAAGATATGGTAGGTTTCCTTAGAAACACATACGTATTTAAAGAGTGAGATTGTGGAAATTTCAGTTACCACAAACACTGATTAATCACATTTCCCTTTCCCCAGGATATCCACAAAAATATCTTTTGGTCCATCTTTTTTAATATTGTGCCTCTTAGAGACACTAAATATAAAGTACGTACAAATACTGAGCCCTTATCATGAAAAAGATGGCTGGTCATTGAACAAATAGCAACTATATATTACATAAGCTTGATTTTTGACATTTACTTACATAATCCTTCAAACATAATGGGGGTAAATGCTCTAAATTGTTTGTAAGAAGGTTTATTTTGACTCCGTATGGTCAGTTGCCATAAGTCTAACCAGGATGGACTTTTTGCTCTGAGTCAGATTTTTCCATATTTTAGAGAGGAGTGAGAAAAACAGTGACAGAGACAGACAGCCAGGATAGAAGAAGATACAGAGACAGACAGAGAGACAGAGCAATACAGAGAGAGAGAGAGACAGAAATAGAGAAAGGCCTACACATAGACTGAGAGAAAAGAGAGAGATAAGAGACAGAAACACAAATACAGAGACAGAGAAAGGAAGACAGACAGAAATATAGTCAAATACAGAACCAGAGAGAGGATAGTTAGAGACAGACATATAGGTAGAAATAGAAACATACAGAAAAAACAGATACAGAAAAAAAGCAACAGACTGACACAGAGAAAGAATAGAGAGACAGAGATAGTAGCAGAGAGATACAGAGATAAAGACAGTGAAAAAGAAAGCAAAACAGAGAGAAAAGACAGACATAAAGAGATAGAATGACACAGAGAGGCAGCAGAGACAGAAAAACAGAGATAGCGACGGGCATAGAAAAGAAAGTCAGAGAAAGTTAGAAAAAGAGAGACAGATGCAGAGGAAAAAAGAGTCAGAGATAGTAAGACACAGAATGAGAGAGAGAGAAATTAACTTATGTTCTTCCTCATATGCTAAAAAATGTTAAGAAATCTTAATTTGAGTCTCTAAACTAAGTGTTTCATTTTACTACCTGTTTGTGGCTCTATATTCAATTGAATTAACTAGTCAATGATTAAGCATACAATATGTTGCAGTGTCATATTCTAGGTACTGGAAATACAAAGATAAAAATGAAAATCTTTTTCTTCAAAAATCTTACACTTACGCACGTGTATGTATGTAATATGCCTATGTATGTATGCCTATGTACATGCAAGCTTATGAATCTTAAATGTAAGGTTGACTGGTTCAGTCTTTTTGAATTGTTATTTTTAATCCACCTAAAGTGATGCAACAGAAAACAAAGAAAGATTTTTTTTCTTACTTGTTTCTAACATTATCTGTTTATTCCCAATGGAATGAATAATTTATATCTGACTAAATGATTCATTCTTTAGATAGGGAATTTGAGTAACTAGAATAATTATTTCCTTCTCTCATCACCTCCTATTTGGTCTGAATATTCATTAGGCAATTCCGAGTATATTTACCAATTACCAAATCCAGGATTTGACATGCATGTACTCTGATTCCAGATCCAGGGGAGTTTCCACTAAAGCATGCAGCCTTATGTATTTCTATTTGGTCAGAGTAAAAAAAAATTCATAACAATTGTTTTACAATATTGGGTGATTGTAGATTGTCTTTTAATCTTTTTCCTACCACAAAATGTGTAATTGCTGAAGGTCAGCATATTTCACAATAATCACTGATCTTTCAGACAAAGAGAACCTCTAACAGTACTGTTGGATACCAAACAGAGACTTGATTACATTTTACATAAGAGCTAGAAGCTATTGGCTTATTCCCAAAATATCCCTTAGGGTTATTATACGTTGACTTCTGTTCAAAAGCTATTAAAAGTCCATAGGTTCAAGGTGTTGTTGGCTTAATTTGTCCCAAATTCTGGTGCAGTGCTTCTTTTACTGCTGATTTTGGCTCAAAAATAAATTTTAATTTTTTCTGATCTTGCAAAAAGAAGATGTTAACTAAGTTGAAAATTATTGTTGTGTAAAAGATTAAAGAATTGACCATAGAACTAGACAAACCTGGATCTGAGGACAACTGCTGGCACATACAGGGTAAATGACACTAAGTCACTTGACTTCCCAGTTATCTCGAGTTTACGGAGCATTGGTGGAAGGAATTTCTCATTAAAAAAATCCCTAAAACTATGAAAATACAGTTTTCGTGAGGAGAGGAAAGAAAAGTAAAAGTAATAATGTGAGGAATTCAGACACAAAGGGTAAACCTTGGATGAATTTTTACCATGATTAAAGTAGAACTAAGGTTTCACAATACGCAATGAATGCAGTATAATGAAAGCAACATAAAAGACATAAGAATCCAGAAGAAACAACGATTAGTGATAATTCAGAAGACTCTCAGTAAAACAAACTTCATTATTTTCAGTAAGAAATAATAAACTCCGAATGTAGAATGTTTGATATTTCTTCAATTTTGATTTATTTATCAAAAAGGTTTATTTTTGTGAATATATTATTAGGGGGGCTAATACAAATCAAATCAAATGATTTATTTAATGAATATACTTCAATAAAACTTTTAAAAATGAATGTTCTCTACATATTCAAACATTTTTTTGAACTGGCTAAAATCACTTTTTACTTAATTTCTTTTCATGAACAGGTGAAGTTCCAACGTTATGAAGGTCATTGGTGGCTTCAATAATAGCAATGTATCTATATTTGTTAAATATTATGGGCAATTTCAATAATATAGAAAAAAACTAAAATTGTTTCTTTGGATCTCTTTTTTTCTGCTAGAAGTATTTTAGTTTCAATAATATATAAAGGTTACAGAAAAGAGGATAAAACAGCTATGTGTATCAGAGATATGCTCTGAGAAAATGTTTTATGAAGCCAGACTTGTAACTGCAGAAACACAAATAGTTTTATTTTGGTGTTCCTGGATCTAAAGAGAATTAAGATATTTATCCAGTATATTGAATTTTTTTTTACCTAAATGAAGTTGTATAATATAGGAAAACTAAACTCAGTGAAACAACTGAATTATCTCTACTTAAACCTGTAGGAGTGTTTTACAGACATTGAATAAGCAGACCACAAGTGTTGCTATTGCATCTTCCTTTTGCTCTAGGGAATCCAGCTGCCAAAATCTATGTTGTCATTGCATGCGTGTCAAAAATATTAGGAACACATTACTAAATATATTAATTCAATCTTTACATTTGGCAACTTCCAGCTGCCACATATTCAACACAGCTTTGAAATTATCTCTGGTGAACTGGGGATTGAGAACAAGATGAAAATCAGTGAGAATGTGAAAATAAATGAATAATATAATTAGTAGTTTTCCTCTTTTAAAACTCCTATCCATAAGGTTTGCACTTGTACTTCTGTAGCTACATTTTTTGATGAAACAAATGCTATGTGTCATTACACATAAGGAACTTGAATTAAAAACAGTGATGTTTTGTGGGAATATTCAAAATACAAGAAAATAAAAAGAATGATGTCAAGAGACTCAGACCTACAATGCTAATGGGAATAGCAAATATCATGTACTTGTAACAAGTTATTAATTCTTTCTTTCCACTCCTGCACCTCCTGTTCCTATACTTTTCCCCATAATGGCCCCTTGATATCCTGTTTCAGAAGAAATGTATTGGTCAAGAAATGTTCAACCAATTTTAAAAACTATCTCAGCCAAAAGGATTTTACAATTTATAAATTAACTATAAAATAATCCACTCACTGTAAATTTATCCCATTCTTGTGTGTCCTTCAAACGATATATTCTTAAATGTGGATAACTTACCTGTTTGACTAATTTGCCCAAAAGCAAACTCTTGCTAATGGTTGAACCTGCAATTTAAAATCAGAGATAAAACGGTAGCATAAAAATAAGATTTAATCAGTATATTTATTTTTAAAGTGGTGACAAATTTTAAAATTGACAAAATAATCCTTTCCATTCTCTTGCCTATAAATCAGAGAATAAAGTGCTAAATGAAATCAGAAATGAAAGTCAAAAATTAATATAAAAATGTGCTCCTGGTTTTTTTTAGGGAATTGCTCTGATCATCCTTGGAAATCAAATCTAGTGTATCTCAGTAGGTAGCAGCTTCTCATATTAGATGAATTATTCACTTAATAAAATAAAAGTATTCCATGAAAGCAAGTAACTTTATTTTACTCTTCTCCAAATGCATTCTATTTTAGTCAAACTAAATTCCTAGTTTTTGCTTGTACACAATTTTACATTTTTTTACCTTAATGCATTCATGCAAATTGCCACTTCAATGTATTTCTTTTCCCTAACCTTCACATCTTAGCATTTCTGTATTCTTTCAAGGCATAGTTTCAGTCTCATCACAAGTATAAGGGATTTCCTCATTACCTCAGTTGTTAAAACTGTCTTCCTATTTTATTATTTCATATATTCTTTTGCTTACTTATACAAATTGTATCTCCCTAACAGAATTTAAATTCTTTCAGTTAAATGCTATTCAACACGTGATTATTGCAAACCTACTATATGCAAGGCACTGAGATGAGGAAATGCTGTGCCATGCTTTATACAAAATGAATGCTTAACAGTCATTGTGTTTGATTGAACATGTCTCTTTCAATTTGGTATTTTAATTACTATTTCATTTAGTAGCTAAAATATCTTTTATTACATTACTGACATTTCTTCAAGATTATGCTTAATTCTTTGTGAGGTTATACTATCAAGAGTAGCTCAGCTACCTTGCTTACTAAACTGCCTTTGGAGTATAGTTGAATTCTTTTCAAGGTAATACTATGAACAAAAACAGAGATTACAGATGACTATATTCTGCAAATTGAATTGGACGACTTTATAGAATCTTGAGTTTGTTCTAATGTATATTAATTAGTGTCTTATATGTCTATTGTGTCACTAAATGTAGTGTTTTGATATTCGGTAGTCTAATGGAATTCTAAAGTCTGACTGTATGATTTGTGAAGGCAGTCTCATGTCACAGAACCTGTAGGTCCAACTCTGTGAAAATCTCATCCAAATCAACAAGTATTTATTAAGCACTTATGTACCAGGAATTTTGCTAATATTTGGGGGTGGGTAGAAAGAAAAATTCTCTACACTCAAAAAGCTAATAATGTAAAGAAATTTTAATGGCAGTCAATGGTTTTGGCTAACATTTTTGATCCATGTTGTCCAATTACATCAGTTCATGCTCATATTTGTTTCCGAAATGCATACTGTTGGGTATGTGCAGTGATTTTTATTTCTATCCATCTTAGGGCCATCAGGAGACACCATGATTGTCCCTACTGGATTCATTACTGGTTGGGCTGCCATTGAATTTACTGAGCTTGATTTATGGGGGAAGTCCAAGTCTGGTCTCTTCCAATATTACAAAACATTTAGCAGCCAGAAGTTAATCTGCATTTTGGCAGACTTAAGAAGAATGACCATCTGGGGTGGTCATTCTAAAAAGGAGAAGGAAGGATCCAAGAAGGCATCTGGAATCTCCGTTCAATAAGAGTTCTCCAAGGTTGTCAAAGACTTCTGGCGTGCCCTTTTTGACATCACACTTTTGCTGGCTAATATATTACTGATATTCAGTTATGTTGAAAAATTGTGCCTAGCTCTATTTTACTAAATACTTCTTGGGGTACAGTGAATATCATTTATTTCAGACTGAAACAAGACAATTTTAAGCACAAACATACCAATCATGACAGATAACCAGCCCAAATAAATAAACACTAATATTAATCTAGCAAAAGAAATTTTCCCGTTTGATTCATACATATTCTATATGTAGGCACAGCTGGTGGTGCAGTGCATAGAGCACCAGGGCAGAAGTCAGCAGTATGTGAGTTCAAATCTCATCTCAGACACTCACTAGCTGTGTGACCTTCAGCAAATCACTTAACCCCAATTGCCTTATCCTGGGTCATCTCCAGTCATCCTGATGAATATCAGGTTACTGGATTCAGATGGTTCTGGAGGAGAAGTGAGGCTGGTGACCTAAACAGCCCTCGCTTAGTGAAAACAAAGTCAAGTGCAAGTCATGTCATCATTTTTCTGATGGCATAGTCTTCTTTGGTAATGAAGGATGAACACATACCTACTGTATGTAAATGTCTGGACTTCAACCAGTCACTTAACTTCTATGAGTCTCAGTTTCATCATCCTTAAAATGATAATATTGCCACAAATGACTTTCAAGGTCCCTTGTATTTCTAGTACGATATGATTATAATTTTTTTTTTGCAAAAGACATATTAGTTTCTAATCATAACTTCCTAGACACGTTATAGTTTACTACAGATTTCCTCATTTATTTATGGCTTAGTATGATAGAATTTTAAAATTGTAAGAGACTAAAGCAATCATTGTAAAGATGAGAAAACTGAGGTCCATAGGCATGAGGAGTCATGCCCAAGATTACTAACGTATTTAATGGTAGGGTTGATGACAGAAGGACTGATTTGTTGTGTGTTTGTAATGTACAGAATAGGCAGCATGCTCAACTCTACCTATTTATAAACTGGGGACGATAGTAATATCTGCCTAACCATCCTGAAAAATTTAATATTAAAAGTTTGATTATTACCACATTATTAAAAATAATATCCTTGGTATCATATTTAGGTATTCACCTAAGGTTTCTTAATGTGAGTCATTCTGAGTATAGATATGTTGAATCATATACTGTTTTTCAAACATTCCTAGCCATATGTTAAAATAAATATTGCTTCTCTTGTTATCTTTTCCTTCTTTGATGCTAATCTCTCACGGTTTTCCACTTATATAATTAAAATCTCAAACAAAACATTGTTTTTGTGCTGCATGGAATTCACCTTTTTTTAAAACATTAGTTACACTTAATTTGCTCTTTAAATTTCTCTACACGATGACCCTCTTGGACTTGTCTTAATAGTATTACAACTGACCTGATGATTCTACTTTGATAATTCCTTGCTTATGCCATACTGAAAAGTAGGAAAGTGTTCTTCTTAGCAGCTGTGCCTAAGATTCTGTCAGTCACCTAGGAGCTGAGAATAAGCCTTGATTTCAGAAGAGAATATGGAAGGGAAAAGAATGCTGAGTGTTAAGACACAGCAGAAACGTAGAGAAGCAAAAAAAAAAAAAAAAACAGAAAGGAAAAGAAATTGATTTATTTCCGTATCTTTTGTCCCAATGACCTCAATAAAGATATACAGTATCTTATCCACATTTAGTGGAAGTAAAAAGAGAAGGATAACTATTCCAGGTTAGTGCCCTGCCTGTGTAAATTAGAAAGGACAGTTAGTGGAGAATACGACTTTTAATCCTAATGCTCATCTTGGAAGTTCTTAATATAATTTCCTCCTAAATAGTAATGGGTATACTGTTTCAGAGAGACGTACACTGCCCAAGACGTGCTAATATTTTATGGCATAGAAAAAACAACTGTCCTATTGCAAAGAGCCATGTAAGAAATTGTCATCAAGATTAGAGTGCAATTCGGTAATATATAAGTAGAGCAAAGAGCTATGGGAAGTACTTAGCAATATATTCATTAAGACATAATAACTTATGCATCACTCTTGCTCTACTGGCTGGTTGACTCTGGGAAAGTATGCTGACCTTTCACTTCATTAGATGAATTTTCAAGATTATAAATTGTAAAAGAGTTAACAACCTTCATTAATTAAGGGATTTTCTTCACTGAGGGCTGACAATACCAATTAAAACACAAGTCTCAACCTCTTTCCCTGATAAAGCAAAACAAAAAACAATGTTAGACACATGGATCTTATTTCCTTCTTTCTAGAGATGCATATGTTTAAGCAACCAATTCACATTCGTGTACTTAGAATCATAGCATGCGGGGGCGGGGAAGGGGAGGGCAGAAGGATGGAGGAGATGGAGGAGAATAATGACCAACCTGATCTATCTCTCCCCACATGACACATACAATATCTGCACGAAAAGACTCTAAACAAATTCTAGGGCAATAGAAACACAAAATGACAGACAGAAACAGATTTCCAGCCCAAGAGCCTGGAGATCCAACAGGAAAGTTCTATTGCACTTGGCTCAGAGTGGAGCACAGCACAGCCTGGGCCATTCTGCAAGAATAAGACTGGAGCAGGTTTCATGCCACTGAATCAAGGGTAGCAGCTGTGGCTCCCCAGATTTCTCAACTCACAAATGTCAAATAAAGCTTCAAAGATCAGTAAGAAAGTTCTTTCACCTGGGTGAGAGGGGACTGTGGTATGGCACCAGCCCCAGCTCTAGGGTAGCAGCAGCCACTGCGACTTTTGGAGCCCTTGGCATAAAGCCACTGGGTAAATTAAGCAGGTGATCTAGATTTCAGCCCTGATTGGGGGTCCTGGAGTGAGGACGAGCACTGGTACTAGAGTGGTGGAGCTTTTCACAATACCAGAGAGCCTGCCAGGAGAGGAGTAAAATCCTCTTCCTTAAGCGTGAAACCTTGGAAGATTTCAGAGCTTACAAGTCCCTAGAGATATCTTAGAAAACAGCTGCACAAAACCTCTGAAGCCTAGGGTAGCATACCCTGTACTTGACAAATGGAAAAGGAGGTTCAAAAGCTCACTGAAGAAAATAGTACTTTAAAAATTAGAAAGTAGCAGATGGAAGCTAACGACTTTATGAGAAACCAAGAAACTATAAAACAAAATCAACAGAATGAAAAATAGAAGACAATATGAAATAACTCATTGTAAAGACAACTGACCTTGGAAATAGATCCAGGGGACATAATTTAAAAAGTACTGGTATACCTGAAAACCATGATAAAAAAAAAAAAAAAAGCCTAGACATCATCTTTCAAGAAATTATCAAGGAAAAATGCCCTGATATACTAGAACCAGAGGATAAAATAGAAATGGAAAGAATTCACCAATCTCCTCCTGAAATAGATACCAAAAGGAAAACTAGGAATATTGTAGCCAAATTCCAGAGGTACCAAGTCAATGAGAAAATATTACAAGCAGCCAGAAAGAAACAATTCGAGTACTGTGGGAATAAAATCAGGATAACACAGGATTTAGCAGCTTCTACACTAAGGGATCAAAGGACTTGGAATATGATATTCCAGAGGTCAGAGGAACTAGGATTAAAACCAAGAATCACCTACCCAACAAAACTGAGTATAATACTTCAGGGCAAAATGGAATTTTAATGAAATAGAGGACTTCCAAACATTTTTGTCAAAAAAACCAGAGCTGAATAGAAAATTTGTCTTTCAAATACAAGAATTAAAAGAAACATGAAAAGGTAAACAGGAAAGAGAAGCCTTCTGAACCTCATTCATTTTGAACTGTTTAAATACCTACATGGAAATATGTTATTTGTTACTCATAAGATTTTTTTCAGTATTAGGGTAGATAGAAGGAATAAATATGTAGACATGTAAGGGTATGTATGTATGTGTACATTATATGTGTGTAAGTACGTATATGTACGTTAGTATATGTGTATATTATATATGTGTAGGTATGTATACGTACATGAGTGTAGGTGTGTATGTATATATGTATGTATGTATGTATGAATATGCATACGTATGTATGCATATATACAAATACATATGCAAATATATACATATATACACATACATGTGTATATCAATGTGTATGTGTGTGTGTGTGTACATTGACAGAAGGCACAGGGTGAGCTGAATATGAAGGGAGAATACCTAATAAAACAATAAAATTTTTTATTGAATATAATGTATAAAGAGAAATAGAAATGGAGAGGTAGAATGTAACAAATCACCTCACATAAGGGAATAAAATAATTTTATAATAGAGGGGAAGATGGGGGAAATGAAAGGAACTAAGTGAGCCTTTCTCTCATGAGTTTTGGCTTAAGGAGGAATAATACACACTCAGTTGGATATGGAAATCTCTTTTACCCTGCAGAAAGGCAAGGGGGGAAGAAGATAGGAGAAGAAAGTAATTACAAGAGATAGAAAATTGGGGAAAGGGATAGTCAGAAGCAAACATTATTATGAGAGGACAGGTCCAAGGAGAGAATGAAATAAATTGAAGATAGTATAGGACAGAGGGACATGTGCTTAGTCTTTTACAACGTAATTATGGTGGAAGTGCTTTGTAATATTACACATATATGACCTATATTGAGTTGCTTTTTTTCTCAGTGAGATAGGGTGTGGAGGGACAGAGAGAATTTGGAACTCAAAGCTTTAATAATGAATGTTAAAAATTGTTTTAGCAAGCAACTAGGAATTAAGAATATAGGCAATGGGATATAGAAATCTATTTGCCCCTTCAGGCAAATAGAGGTGAAAGGGGATGGAAGAAGAGTGGACAATAGAAGGGAGGACATACTGGAAGAAAGGTTGGATGGGGTGTATGCTGTACTGGACTGGGAAGTGGGGAGAGATTGGGAGAAAAATTTTAATTCAAATTCTTGTGGAAGTGAATGTTGAGAACTGAGAAATAAATAGATATTTAAACCAATCAATTAATTAAATAAATTTTTAATATAGAAAGAAAAAAAGGATTACAATATCCTTTCCCATGGACAGTACTAGAGACTAGGAGAGGAAGTATTGCATAATGAAAAATATGCTTTACTTAAAGCAATGAATGATCTCTGATCAACTCCTGCTTCATATATTTAAATGTTGTATGACTATGGGGATCATCAAACTTCTTCAAGTCTATATTTTTCCATCTGAAAAACAGCAACTGCAGTAGTAGTTTTTATCACACAGTTTTATTGTGAAGATCCAGTTTGGCAATGTGTATAAAGGATACCCTATAAAGCTTTAAGTGATTTGTAAATGTTGGCTACTATTATAACATGAAGAAATCTATATTTTCTTTCTTGTTTTTCCCCCTATTTCTCTCTCTCCCTCTCTCTTTCTCTCTCTCTTTCTGTCTCTCTCTCTGTCTCTCCCTTCCTTGCTCTCACTATCCATCATATATATATATATATATATATATATATATATATATATATATATATATATATATATATATATATATACACATATATATATATATATACACACATATATATATATATACACGTACATATAAATATATATATACATACATACATATATATGTATATATATATATTTCTAATGAGTGTCTCAAGAACATACCACTCCTCTTAAATCTGAAAATTTGAATAGCTAAAATTAACTACAGCTCCTGAATCACGTGTACCAAATCTCTATATCACAGGAAAATTTCAAATATCACATTCAAAGTGAAGAAAAATTTCAACTAATGAATATATCTTTTTAACTATTTATAACATCAATAGTAGATTAAAGTGGACATTACTGAGTACATATTTAAAAAAAAACTTGCTCTCTATAAACCACTCAGTCTTCATCTGTCCAACAGAAGCTATTGGACATGGTATATTGATTTTTCTTATCTGTAAGGTTTTGATCTTTACAGGGAGTTTTGGCCATGCAAATCAATGCATCCTCCTTTAAAAATTGCTATGGTTCAATGAATATCAGAATGCAAAATGTGATTAACTTCTAATCAACTGTTCCCGAACCCAATTGGTCTTTTTTTCACTACCTGTAATATTTTATTACAAAATGCATTGCTTCTAAGGGGGGGTGGTGGTTTTGTTACACAAGAGGTACCCATATTTCTGCTATTTATTTTAATAGAATTATCATCACCAAAATATACCCTGTAGTTCAGTTGATATATGAGTTATGTGGTTGTGCAATTTAACTTTGTTTACTAGAAAGCTATTCAAGCAAATTCTAAATAAACATTTTTATTATTTCAAGAAAAGACGTCTTTCAATATTTTTAAGAGATTGACAGGTACTTCTTATGCATATCAACTATCCTAAGACATTATATTCTTCTGGAGGCCAATTCTGGTTGCCTTAATGGATGTGATTAATTAAGAAAAAAATGGGGCATAGCATTATTTATTTTATCTGCCATTCTAGGAAAGTATCATTTCCCAGGAGGACACCTCATTTTCACTTGTTCCCTCTTAAGAACAAAGCGAAAGTAATGGAAAAGAAATAAAAACGTTCATTATTCATATCCTTCTCTTGGCCAAAAATATAATGATAGATTAGATAGATAGATAGATAGATAGATAGATAGATAGATAGATAGATAGATAGATAGATAGATAGATAGATAGATTAAAAATGCATCATCTGTCTAGCACTTTTCTGGCCTGATGATGGTGTTCTACACAAATGAGTTTTAGAACTG
Organism: Notamacropus eugenii; assembly: GCF_028372415.1. NCBI lineage: Eukaryota > Metazoa > Chordata > Mammalia > Diprotodontia > Macropodidae > Notamacropus > Notamacropus eugenii. Next base: position 246,061,982 of record NC_092877.1, on the reverse strand, counting down.
GTGATATTATTGGTTAATATTCTGGGGGCACAGTTGGAAGGATAAAGGTCAAGTCAAGTTGTCAGAAGAGCTGGAATTGCTAAAGAACCTAAATAAAAAGTATATAAAATTACTTTTCATATATGAAGTCTTCTGCTATAATAAGAATGGAAAACTAAAGCAAAATTGGGGGAAAATGTTGGAAGAGAGGTAAGGACAGTCAAAAGTTGAAAGGGGCTGTAGTAATCTCTGACAGAACAAATGTTGTAAGCATAATGTGTAACCTATTCACCATAAAACATATATGATCATTAAAATAGAGGCATTTAAGAATTAAAAGTAATGAATGTCTTTGTATCCATGAAAACGTAGAAAAGAGATGCCATAAATGTGGGCAGAGATCCAATGCATAAGCAAATTTCCCTAATGCTTCAGGAACCAGTTTAAAAATGTAATTGAGAATAACATAATAAAACGAAAAGAAAAAAAATAGAACATATATAATGTTAATATGTGGTTTTCTAAGTCAATTTACATGACCAGGATCCGTATACATATACATACATACATACATACATACATACATACATACATACATACATACATACATACATACATATATATATATATGTCACAGCAGCCCCATTTATTTTTCCTTAACACTCCTGGTATAAAATAATGAATTGCAAATATAGAAGACCCTTTAGGGGGCTCTCCTTCTTTGTGAGAGACAAAAAGGTAGGAAGGAGAAAGGTAAGTAATGAAATCTCATAATTTGCTAAGAACTCTTCCTTGAATCATTACCCTCTTGAACAACATAGCTATTTCTCTGGAAGAGAAACTTTTTTTTTTTACAATTGACAAAGCAGAATGTAGGAATTATAGTAAGATAAATGATTATTAATACCTAATGATCTGGGGAGATTCCGTTTCACCATTTTATATTTTCAAGATGTCTGTCTGTAAAGTTTTCCCTTCTAGTTCCTAACCTTCTATAACCTAACCCTTACCTTCTATACCCAACCTCACGCAGCCTTGAAAAGAGTCTCTAGTGTAAAGGGCATTTAATTCACTAGAAACTGGGTAGTGATAGGCTCTTTTGTCTAAATCGGGGGTGATCTGAAAGTAGATGTAGTCTCACTTTCGAAGGGTAATATGATGCTACTCTCAGAACTTATTGTAATACTGATTTTGTCATTGTTTAGCAATTGAAGTGTATTCCCACCCTGGGGAACACCTGTTTTTTGAAGGATATATAAACAGTGAGCTCACAAATATAATGGTTTTTAGTGTAATAGAAGTGACCAAATGACCATCCTTTTATTTTATTTTTTTATTTTTAATATCTTTTTATTTTTTAATTTATTTATTTAACTTTTAACATTCATTTATCACAAAATTTGGGGTTCCAAATTTTCTCCTCCTTACTCCCCTCCCCCCACCCCAAAATGCCGAGCGTTCTACTTGCCCCTATCATCAATCTGCCCTCTCTTCTAACATCCCTCCCTTCCCTTGTCCCCATCTTGTCTTTTGTCCTGTAGGGCCAGATAGCTTTCTATACCCCATTATCTGTATTTCTTATTTCCTCGTAGTAAGAACAATACTCGACAGTTGTTCCTAAATCTTTGACTTCCAACTTCTCTTCATCCCTCCCTCCCCACCCATTCCCTTTGGGAAGCAAGCAATTCAATATAGGCCATATCTGTGTAGTTTCGCAAATAACTTCCATAAGAGTCGTGTTGTGTAAGACTAACTATGTTTCTCTCCATCCTATCCTGCCCCCCATTGCTTCTGTTCTCTCTTTCGATCTTGTCTCTCCCCAAGAGTGCTGACTTCAAATTGCTCCCTCCTACCACTGCCCTCCCTTCCATCATCCCCCCCACCCTGCTAATCTCCTTCTCCCCCACTTTCTTGTATTGTAAGATAAGTTTTCATACTAAAATGAGTGTGCATTTTATTTCTTCCTTTAGTCAAATTGATCAGAGTAAGCTTCATGTTTTTCTCTCACCTCCCCTCTTTTTCCCTCCACTGAAAAGTATTTTGCTTGCCTCTATTATGAGAGATAATTTGCCCCATTACATTCCTCCCTTTCTCCTCCCAATATATATCTCTTTCACTGCTTAATTTCGTTTTTTAAAATATGATCCCATCCTATTCAATTCACTCTGTGCTCTCTCTCTCTCTCTCTCTCTCTCTCTCTCTCTCTCTCTCTCTCTCTCTCTCTGTGTGTGTGTGTGTATGTAATCCCACCAACTACCCAGATACAGAAAAGTTTCAAGAGTTACAAATATTGTTTTTCCATATAGGAATGTAAATAGTTCAACTTTAGGAAGTCCCTTATGACTTCTCTCTGCTGTTTACCTTTTCATGCTTCTCTTCATTCTTGTGTTTGAAAGTCAAATTTTCTTTTCAGCTTTTGTCTTTTCATCAAGAATGCTTGAAAGTCCTCTATTTCATTGAATGACCACTTTTTCCCCTGAAGTATTATACTCAGTTTTGCTGGGTAGGTGATTCTTGGTTTTAGTCCTAGTTCCTTTGACTTCTGGAGTATCATATTCCACACCCGTTGATCCTTTAATGTAGAAGCTGCTAGATCTTGTGCTATCCTGATTGTATTTCCACAATACTTGAATTGTTTATTTCTAGTTGCTCGCAATATTTTCTGCTTGACCTGGGAACTCTGAAATTTGGCCACAGTGTTCCTAGGAGTTTTTCTTTTTGGATCTCTTTCAGGAGGGGATCAGTGGATTCTTTCAATATTTATTTTTTCCTCTGGTTCTAGAATCTCAGGGCAGTTTTCCTTGATAATTTTTAAATTTAATTTTATTATTATTATTTTTAATGTTTTACAATCACTGCCATAAAATTAAGATTTAATCCCCCCCCACGCCTACCCCCTATTACCCCCCTCCCTCCCCACGGCAGCATACACTTCTGTATAGATTCTACATATACTTTCCTATTCCTTGTCAATTTCATGGCTTTCAGGTAATCGTATAATTTTTAAATTATCTCTCCTGGATCTACTTTCCAGATCAGGTGTTTTTCCAATGAGATATTTCACATTTTCTTCCACTTTTTCATTCTTTTGGTTTTGTTTTGTGATTTCTTGGTTTCTCATAAAGTCATTAGCCTCCATCTGTTCCATTCTAATTTTGAAAGAACTATTTTCTTCAGTGAGTTTTTGGACCTCCTTTTGTATTTGGCTAATTCTGCTTTTTCAAGCATTCTTCTCCTCATTGGCTTTTTGAACCTCTTTTGCCAATTGAGTTAGCCTATTTTTCAAGATGTTATTTTCTTCAGCATTTTTTTGGGTCTCCTTTAGCAAGGTGTTGACCTGCTTTTCATGCTTTTCTTGCATCTCTCTCATTTCTCTTCCCAATTTTTCCTCCACCTCTCTAACTTAATTTTCAAATCCTTTTTGAGCTCTTCCATGGCCTGAGCCATTGAATACTTATTTTGGATGTGTGAGATACTGAATCCTTGACTTTTATGTCTTTCCCTGATGGTAAGCACTGTTTTTCGTCATCAGAAAGGATGGGAGGAGATATCTGTTCACCAAGAAAGTAACCTTCTATAGTCTTATTTTTCCCCTTTTTTGGGCATTTTCCCCACCAGTTACTTGACTTTTGGGTCCTTTGTCAAGAGTAGGGTATACTCTGGGAACCTGTGAGATCTCAGTTCCTCCAAGGTGGTGCAATCAAGTGTGTACTGGTCTGGATGCAGAGGGATTTTTATGCCCAGAATCTTAGCAGACACCTCGCCACAGCCACTTGGCCTTCAGTTCCTAAGTTAGCACTAGGGGCTGATTTTGAGATAAGCTGGATAGGCAGGGCCGCCATTCAGTGTGAGACAAAGCCCAGTTAGGCCAGGGCCTCCACCCAGGTAGGATGCAAGACTCAGATCTTCAATGCCCCCAGGGGTTTTTATGCTCCAAAAATGAAGTTTCCTTATGGGCTGCTGTACAGGCTGTGGCTGCTGCCTGCTGCTGGAGCTATGGGAAAGCCCTTCTTGCTTCTTGGCCTGTTGATTAAACCCTGTCACTGACCTTTGGCGCCTGTGAGCTGAGGGATCTAAGGCCCCGCTATTGCGACTGGAGTTTCCGCCCCCTAGGGGTCCTCCTCCCTTAGTCTCGCTGTGCTGAGCAGCTCAGCCAAGGCTGGGCTGGGCTCCGTGCTCGGCTCCATGCCTGGCACAACCAACATGTCCATGGGCCTTTCATGTCACCGTGGTCTGGAAATCTCCTCCCATTCTGTTGTTTTCCCCTTCTGCTGTTCCAGAATTTGTTGAGAGTCCCTCTCTACAGGTGTTTTATGGGCTGTGGGGAGGACCCTGCATAAGTGTGTCTTTCTAGTCTGCCATCTTTCATTCTTTTATTAATAAATGTTCTGACCTTACTAATAAAATGATTGAATTACTCAAAACTCTCTGTGGAATAATTTTAATCACCACAGTACTGAAACCAAACCTGCAACAATACTGAGTGGCTCCTGATAACCTTTGTTCCTTGGTAACCTAATTCTTCAGAGTAACTATTTAGAGAACAGTAGTTCCTAACACACAGACAATGACTCAGCTTCATTGTATTGCTAGGGCCTCTGATGGATTTTCTAACATGGAAATGAATACATTTCTATTTAAACACTGTAAAGCATGCATTTCAAAGCAGAAGCAATATCCTTGCAGTAGTGTGTACTGTTAAAGCATTAAAAAAGCTATTGGAGACCATTTATCCTGGTCTCTGTAACTGAGATTTTATTAAGCAAACTATCCTGTTACCCATTCCACATTTGTCACCTTATATCTCCCTGTCTTTCCTGAAAGGGCTACATCCTACAATTCCCATATCTTTGGCAGATATAAGTATGTGTCATAATAAGATGTTGTTCTTAATGAATAATCAATAAGTAAAGATCTCCAGAGACATCATCTAGAAAAACTAACCATCTGAAGGCAGCTATCTTACCTCAGATATCTAAGGATGCTTTATAAAAAAAAAAATGGGTAAAATGAAGATGAATTAGAGTCAGGAAGTAGAGCCAAGATGGCAGAGTAAAGTAAGGACTCACTTGCGCTGTCCTTTAGACCCTTCAAAGTCACTTTAAATATTGACTCAAAATAATTTCTAGAGCATCAGAACCCACAAAAAAGATGGAATGAAAAATTATCCAACCCAAGAGAACATATAAGGTCAGCAGAAAAGGTCTGTTACACCTGGGTGTAAGTGGTGCACAATCCAACACATACTATGCCAGCACAGCCCTGGTCCAGGAAAATTAGAAGCAAGCCTTGGGAGCCACGGAATCAGCAATGGCAGCAGATGCTTCTGGAGCTGTCAGCCCACAGATAGTGAGGGGGTCAAAAAATTGGCTAGAAGGAGATTACAAAGGGTATGTGTACTAGCACTGAGGCAAGACTCCATTACTTTGTCCACACTCAGATCTGCGTCATAGTCCCCGTTGGCAATCCCAGGACTAGGAGGAACACTGGCAAACTAAAGCTTGTGGCCACAGTAGAGTGGGGACCATCCTTATTCTTCCAGGGCACAAAAGAGCGTTTGTGGGCACTAACAGCCAGAGTACAGGTCGGGAGTATACTAAATACTTCTCCTTAGATCATATCATCTCAGAAAAATTGAAAATTTACACGTTCCGACAAGTAGCTCTAAAAATAGCTGCAGAAAACCCTGAAGCTTGGGACAAAGTGACCTCTACCATGGGAGCAGAAGCCTACTTTAACAAATATTTAACAGTGAAGTAAGTGACTGTATAAACAAGCAAAAAATGGAAAAAAAACCTGACCATAGAGAGTTAGTATGGTGACAGGTAAGCTCCAAACACAAACTCAGAAGAAGACAACATCCAAAGACTCCTACATACAAAGAATTCAAGAAAAACATACGGATTGGTCTCGGGCCTTGGAAAGGGTAAAATGAAATTTGAAAATCAATTAGGAGAAGTAGAGGAAATATTGGTAAGATAAATGAGAGTAATGCAACAAAATAATGAAGAGTCAAAAGCTTGGCAAAGGAGACACAAACCTAAAATGCAGAAGAAAATAATCAGTTAAAAATTAGATTATGAAAAATGGTAAAAGAGGAACAAACATCCAATGAAAGAAGAAATCCTTCGAAAGCATAGTTAATCAATTGGGAAAAGAGGCCTAAACATTCACTGGAGGAAAAAAAATCACTCCTTAAAAAGTAGAACAGCCAAATGGAAAAGAAGGTCCTAAAATTCACTGAAGTAAACAATACCTTAAAAACTAGAATCAAGAAAATGGAAACTGATGACTTAATGAGAAACCAAGAAACAATAGAACAAAAGCAAAAAAAAAAAATAAAGAATAGTAGATAATGTGAAAGATATCATTAGAAAGAACAAAACACATGAAAATTAGGTCAAATAGAGAAAATTTAAAAATCATTGGTATTTATGAGAACCATGATCAAACAGCCTAGACGTCATCTCTCAAGAAATTATCAAAGGAATCTTCCATAAATTTCCAAAACCAGAGGGCAATATAGAAATTAAAAGAATGTACCATTTTCCCCTGAAAGAAATTCCCAACTGAGATTCTGAGGAATATTATAGCCAAATTCCAGAGCTTCCAGGTCAGGAAGAAAATACTGCAAGTAGACAGAAAGAAACAATTCCAATATTGTAGAACCACATTCAGGATAGCAGAAAATTTAGTAATTTCCCTATTAAAGTATCAGAGGACATAGAAGGGTATATTTTGGAGAGCACAGGAGTTAGGATTACAAGCAAGAACCACATACCCAGTAAAACTAAGAATAATCTTTCTTGGGTTAAATGGGTATTCAATGAAATAAAGGACCTTCAAGCATTCCTAATGAAAAGACCAGAGATGAATAGAAAATCTGATTTTCAAATACAAGACTCAAGAGAAGCATAAACAGGCAATCAGGAAAGGGAAATCATGAAGATTTAAGAAGTTTAAACTGTTAACACTTTTACATGAAAAGACTATACTGGTAACTCAAAATATTTCTCATTATTAGGACAGTTGGAGGGAGTATATATAGATAGAGGGCACAGGTGTAAGTTCGATATGGTGGATGATATCTAAAAAAAACTATATTAAGGGGTGAGAAAAATGCACTGGTGGAAACAGAAAGAGAGAGGCTGAATGGGATAAATTAGCTCATATGAAAGAAGCAAGAAAAAACATTTTACAATGGAAGAGAAGGAGAGGGAAGTGAAGGAAAGTAACAATGACATCGTCAAAATTAGCTCATAAAGAGAATAACACACTGTCAATAGTGCATAGATATCTATCTTACCCTGTTGGAAAGTAGGAGAGGAACAGGAAAAGACAACAGGGTGATTGAAGGGAGTGCAGGTTTGGGGAGAGGGAAGTCAAAAATAAAATTTTTCAGGGGAGGAAAAGGATGAAAGGTGAGTAGAAAAATTGTAGATTCTCTACTCTAGAGAGCAGAGAAATTGGATGGAGGGAAATACAATTAGCAATACTAACTGAAAAATATTTAAGTAAATTTCTCTGATGAAGACCTAATTTCTCTAACATATGGAGAACTAAGGGGGCAAAGCCAAGATGGCGGAGTAGAAAGACGCACATACACATAGCTCCAAACCCACAACCCATAGAACATCTGTAAAAAGGAACTCATGGCGAATTCTGGAGCAGCAGAGGCCACAGAACACTGGTGCAAAGGAGATTTCTGTTCCAGAGGGACCTGCAAACCTCTCGCAAAAGGTCTGTCACACTGTGGACGTGGAGCCCAGCGCAGCCCTGCCACGGCCAGGGCACCGAGAGGAGCAGATCTGAGCGGGCTTCGGGGGCGGGATCTCCAGCGGCCGCGCGGGTCCCTCTACCAACAGGCGACGGGGGTCTGTGAGAAGGTCTCTTTGGTGGGTCGAGAGGGGAGTGGGGTGCCCCATAACTCAGGACCCCTCAGGAGGCAACAGCGGAGGCGGAAGCAGACCAGGGCTCCCCAAGCAGGCAGGAGCCCAGATCCATTGTTGAAGATCTCTGCATAAACCCCCTGAGGGAAATGACCCGTGAGGCGGCCCTGTCCCCACCTGAGCACCTGAACTTAATCTCACACTGAATAGCAGCCATGTCCCCATCCAAAGCCCTGAGGCTGGTGAGTAGCATTTGAATCTCAGACCCCAAACGCTGGCTGGACTGATCCAGAGGCAAAGTGGGTGTGAAGAGAATATCAGAAGTCAAGTCACTGGCTGGGAAAATGCCCACAAAAGGGAAAAGAAATAAGACTATAGCAGGTTACTTTCTTGGTGAACAGGCATTTCCTCCCTTCTTTTCTGATGAGGAAGAACAATGCTTAACATCAGGGAAAGAAAGAGAAGTCAAGGTTTCTATATCCCAGCCGACTCAATGGGCTCAGGCCATGGAAGAGCTCAAAAAGAATTTTGAAAATCAAGTTAGAGAGGTGAAGAAAAAGCTGGAAGAGCAATGAGAGACATGCAGTCAAAGCATGAACAGCAGATCAGCACCCTGCTAAAGGAGACCCAAAAAAATGCTGAAGAAAATAATACCTTGAAAAATAGGCTAACTCAATTGGCAAAAGAGGTTCAAAAAGCCAATGAGCAGAAGAATGCTTGAAAAAGCAGAATTAGCCAAATGGAAAAGGAGGTTCAAAAGCTCACTGAAGAAAATAGTTCTTTCAAAATTAGAATGGAACAGATGGAGGCCAATGACTTTATGAGAAACCAAGAAATCACAAAACAAAACCAAAAGAATGAAAAAATGGAAGATAATGTGAAATATCTCACTGGAAAAACAACTGACCTGAAAAACAGATCCAGGAGAGACAATTTAAAAATTATGGGACTACCTGAAACCTATGATCAAAAAAAGAGTCTAGACATCATCTTTCATGAAATTATCAAGGAAAACTGCCCTGAGATTCTAGAACCAGGGGGCAAAATAAATATTCAAGGAATCCACAGAACACCACCTGAAAGAGATCCAAAAAGAGAAGCTCCTAGGAACATTGCGGCCAAATTCCAGAGTTCCCTGGTGAAGGAGAAAATATTGCAAGCAGCTAGAAGAAAACAATTCAAGTATTGTGGAAATACAATCAGGATAACACAAGATCTAGCAGCTTCTACATTAAGGTATCGAAGGGCATGGAATAGGATATTCCAGAAGTCAAAGGAACTAGGACTAAAACCAAGAATCACCTACCCAGCAAAACTGAGTATAATACTTCAGGGGAAAGAGGGGTCGTTCAATGAAATCGAGGACTTTCAAGCATTCTGGATGAAAAGACCAGAGCTGAAAAGAAAATTTGACTTTAAAACACCAGAACGAAGAGAAGCATGAAAAATGCTTCTGAAAGCATTATGAAAAAAAGCAAAGAGAAGTCACAAGAGACTTACAAAAGTTGAACTGTTTACATTCCTACATGGAAAGACAATATTTGTAACTCTTGAAACTTTTCAGTATCTGGGTACTGGGTGGGATTACACACACACACATGCACACACACGCGCACACACATAAAGAGACAGAATGCACAGAGTGAATTGAAGAGGATGGGATCATATCTTAAAAAAATGTAATCAAACAGTGAGAGAGAAATATATTGGGAGGAGAAAGGGATAAATGGAATGGGGCAAATTATCTCTCATAAAAGAGGCAAGTAAAAGACTTATTAGTGGAGGGATAAAGAGGGGAGGTGAGAGAAAAACATGAAGTTTATTCTCATCACATTCGACAAAAGGAAGAAATAAAATGCACACTCATTTTGGTATGAAAACCTATCTTACAATATAGGAAAGTGGGGGAGAAGGGGATAAGCAGGGTGGGGGGGATGATGCAAGGGAGGGCATGGGGAGGAGGGAGCAATTTGAGGTCGACACTCATGGGGAGGGACAGGATCAAAAGAGAATAGAAGTAATGGGGGACGGGATAGGATGGAGGGAAATATAGTTAGTCTTATACAACACAACTATTATGGAAGTCATTTGCAAAACTACACAGATTTGGCGTATATTGAATTGCTTGCCTTCCAAAGGGAAGGGGTGGGGAGGGAGGGAGGTAAAGAAGTTGGAACTCAAAGTTTTAGGAACAACTGTCCAGTAATGTTCTTGCCACTAGGAAATAAGAAATGCAGGTAAAGGTGTATAGAAAGTTATCTGGCCCTACAGGACAAAAGAAAAGATGGAGACAAGGGCAGAGAGGGATGATAGACGAGACAGCAGATTGGTCATGGGGCAATTAGAATGGTTGGTGTTGGGGGGGGGGGACAAAAATGGGAGAAAATTTGTAACCAAAAATTTTGTTAAAATGAATGTTAAAAGTTAAATAAATAAATTAAAAAAAAACATATAGAGAGCTAATTCATACAGATAAAAATTAGAGTCGTTAACAAATTGATAAATGATAATAAATTATGAACAATTTTTAGATTAAGTAGCAAAAGATATGTCTAGTCATATATAATATTCTAACTCACTTTTAACTGGAGAAAAGCAAATTAAAACAATCCTTAGGTACTATCCCCATACCTATTAGATTGTCTAATAAAACAGAAACAAAAAATGACAAATGTGAGAGGGAATGTGGGAAAAATGAGACATAATGCACTTTTGGTGAACTCGTGAACTGATTCTATCATTCTGTAGAACCATTTGGAACCATGTGGAAAGACCTGTAAAGCCGTGTCCATTAACCTAGCAATATTGCTTACTAGATCTGTATTCCAAAAGAGATAGAAAATGAGAAGGAGAAGCATCTATATGTAGAAAAATATTTAAAGCAACTCTCTTCTAGTGGCAAAGAATTGAAAGTTGAAGAGTTGCCCATCATCTGCGGAATGGTTAAACAAACTGTGGTATGTGATTATGATGGAATATCATTTTATTCTTTAAAAATTGATTAGAATAAATGGGGCGGAGGGCACAGCCAAGATGGCAGAGGAGGAAAATGACTTGGAAAATCTGTACCCCATAGCCCACAAAATACTCGTAAAAAATGACTCTATACAAATTCTGGAGCAGCAGGAACCACAAAGAGACAGAGTTGTAGAGATTTCCAGCCCAACCCATCCTGGGAAAACCTAGAAGAAAGGTCGATCTCACTGAGCACGGAGAGGAGCACAGCCCAGCATGGATCATTCTGCATGTCGGAACAGGACCAAGAACCGGCTTCAGGGCACCACAAGCAGAAGTAGTTCCCAGAATGCTCAACCCACAAATTCTAAAGAGTGCTTAAAAGGTCAGTGAGAAAGCTATTTCACTTGGATGAGAAGGGAATGTGGTTTGCAACTGGTCAGCAGCAGCCCCTGTAGTGGCATGGTCCATTTTTGGATTCCTCCGCCTAAAACCCCTGGAGGGATTGAGCAGCTGATATGAATCTTAGCCCTGGATGGTGATCCTGGGATAAAGAAAAAGACTGGGGTAGAGGAGCAGGAGGGCATGGTGTAAAGGGAATTCTACTCACAGATTAGAAATGTTTGTGGTTGCTCCCAGACGAGTGCACAGGCCAGGAGAGGAATAAACTCCTCTTACTTGATTATGCCACCTTGGAGGAATTGAGAACTTATAGGTTCCCAGAGTATACCCTCCTTTTGACAAATGACTCAAAAATCAATTAACAAGGCAGGGGGAATCCCCTAAAGAGGGAAAAAAATAATACTATTGAATTGTACTTTCTTGGTGAATAGTTATTTTCTTCCATCCTTTCAGATGAGGAAGAACAATGTACACCATCAGAAGAAGTCAAATTTTTTGCATTGAAACCCTTCAAAATAAATATACAGTGGTCTCAGACTATGGAAGAGCTCAAAAAAGATTTTGAAAATCAAACAAGAGAGGTGGAGGAAAAATTGGGAAGAGAAATGAGAATGATTCAAGAAAATCATAAAAAGCAAGTCAAAAGCTTGCTAAAAGAGACTGAAATAATGCTGAAGAAAATAATGCCTTTAAAAATAGACTAACTCGATTGGGAAAAAAGGTCAAAAATGTCAGTGAGGAGAAAAATGATTTAAAAAGCAGAATTAGCCAAATGGAAAAGGAAGTTCCAATGCTCACTTGTAGAGAACCAGTACTGATGGGGTCTGGAATATGATATACTTGAGAATTATACTAGTGTAACGGCTGATGCTCTAGGGGTGGACTCACCATTCCACTCTTGATAAGTAAGGATGAGATCACTCTGACCCTGAATGTGTACCCCGATGTTGTTAGGCAGAAGGAACTATGATATGGAAGTAAAGGATGTAAAAGATGTAAACTAAAAATGTTCTCATGGGAATAACCCTGCTTGCTCGCTTGCTTGAGAGAGTATATAACTTCACCCACAAATCAATAAATCAGTCATGTACCAGTCATATACATGTGGTACAGGCTTGCCTAGTCCCCACTGCTGTTACCTCTTTCTTTTCTATAACCGCAGTGCCTCTGATCCTCCATTTCTTGGCACACACTGAAGAAAATGGCTCTTTAAAAATTAGAATGGAGCAAATGGAAGGTGATGACTTTATGAGAAACCATGAAATTACAAAAGCAAACCAAAAGAATGAAAAAATACAAGATAAAATAAAACATCTCAGTGGAAAAGTAAAACTGACCTGCCAAATAGATCCAGGAGGCAATTTAAAAATTATAGGACTAACTGAATGCTATGACAAAAATGAGCCTCAACATCATCATTCATAAAATTATCAAGGAAAATTGCCCTGGTGTTGTAGAAATAATGGGCGAAATAAATATTGAAAGAATCCTCCTATCACTTCCTGAAAGAGATCTGAAAGGGGAAACTCCTAGGAATAATGTAGCCAAATTCCAGAATTCCCAGGTGAAGGAGAAAATATTGCAAGCAGTCAGGAAGAAACAAAGTAAGTATTGTGGAAGTACAATCAGGATAACACAAGATATAGCAGCTTCTACATTAAGGGATCACAGGACTTGGAATATGATATTCCAGAAGTCAAAGGTACTAGGATTAAAACCAAGAATCACCTACCCAGCAAAACTGAATATAATAGCTCTGGGGGAGAAAATGGTCATTCAATGAAATAGAGGATTTTCAAGCATTCATAATGAGAAGAGCAAAGCTGAATAGAAAATTTAATTTTCAAATCCCAAAATCAAGAGAAGTATGAAAATGTAAACAAGAAAGAGAAATCATAAGGGACTTTGTAAAGTTGAACTGTTTACATACCTTCACGGAAATATAATATTTGTAACTGCTGAAATTTTTCTCAGTATTTGGGTAGTTCTAGGGATTATACACACGCACATACACTCACACACACACACACACACACACATATACAGAGAGAGGGAGAGAGAGAGAGAGAGAGAGAGAGAGAGAGAGAGAGAGAGAGAGAGAGAGAGAGAGAGAGAGAGAGAGTATAGCGTGAGGTGAATAGAAACAGATGACACGTAAAACATAAAATAAGGTGTTACAGAGGAATATATTCAGAGGAGAAAGGGACAAATGGAATGAGTCAAATTATCTCTCATAAAACAGGTAAGAGAAAGCCTTTTCAATGAGGGAGAAAAAGGGGGGAGGTGAAAAGGAAAAAGTGAAGTTTAATCTCATCACAGTTTGCTTAAGGAGGGAATAACATGTTCACTTATTTGGTATGAAAATCTATCTTACAGTACAAGAAAGTAGGGCAGAAGGGAACAAGTGTGTTGAGGGGGAACATAGAAGGGAGAGAAATGGGAGGAGGGAGTAATTACAAGCAAAGACTTTTGAGAAGAGACAAGTTGAAAAGACAGAAAAGAATAAATGGGGAGCAGGATAGGATTGAGGGAAATATAGTTCGTCTTACACAACGTGAATCTTTTGGAAGTTTTTAGTATAACTGCACATATATACCCTATATTGAATTGCTTGCCTTCTCAGTGGGGATCGTGGGCAGGGAGAAAGGGACAGAAGTTGGAACTCAACGTCTTAAGAAAGAATTTTAAGAAAAAATTTTTGCGTCCAATTGGGAAATAAGAAATACAGGTAATGGGTGATAGAAATCTATCCTACCCTACAAGAAAAGAGAGAAGATGGGGATAAGGGAAGGAAGGGGTGTGATAGAAGGGAGGGCAGAGTAGGGGAAAGGGAAATCAGAATGCAGGGCATTTTTGGGTGGGGAAGGGGAGAGATGGGTAGAAAAACTGGCACTCAAAATTTTGTGGAAATGTATGTTGAAAACTAAAAATAAATTAATAACCTTTTTTTTTTTTAAATGATGACTGTGATACTCTCAGGAAAAAAAGAAACAGCTGCAAAAACTTACACGAGCTGATGCAAAGTGAAATGCACTGTGGAAAAATGTATCAGTTATATTGTAAGATGATCTTCTGTGAATGACTTATCTATCTGCCATAGGACAGTTATCCCAGACAACACTGAAGTACTTGCAATGAAAAATCCTATCCATCTACAGAAAGAACTGATGGTGTTTGGACGAATATTCTTTTTACTTAATTTTTCTTGAATGTTTTGAGTATTTTTTTTCACATCATGATTATAATAGAAAATTTTGCATGATTATACAAATATGATCTGTATCAAATTACTTGCCTTCTTAGTGAATAGGTCTGAGAGGGAGGAAGTGAGAATATTTTGAACTCAACCTATTTTTAAAATGTTAAAAAAAAAAAGTTTTGATATGTAACTGGGAAATTCAAAATACTAAGTAAAAGCAAAGCCAAAACAAAGAGAACACAAAAAAAAGTTGAACTGGTGTCTAACTAGAAAAATAAAGAACTTTTTAAAATGAAAAAGACTAGATATGGGGGGGAAATTACCTTTGCAGGTTAAGAAGATAAATTCAAGTGAGAAAATTTAGGAAATAGAGAAAGGTTGCATCAGTAAATCACCAAACATTTATTAATCATCTAGTGTGATCAAAGAATGAGGAATACGAAGAGAAAAAATGAAACATTCCTTGCCCTCTATATGTATGTGGAAGTGTGCATACATGTACACATGTATACACACATGTACGTGTATATTTATGTACATGTTTGTGTATATATGTTGTCCGCATATACTCACACACATACATATCTACACATATACACATTCACACACTATAAGCATGTATATAAATAAGCATACAGAGAGCACAAATAACATTAATACAAGATAATTTTGGTAAGGAATAAAATAGGAGTTAAAAACATTGGTAATAGTTTTGAATAGAAGGTTGCAAATGAGCTGACTTGAAGAAGAATGAAAGGTGTTTCAGGAGGCAAAGGTGAGAATAAGAATGATTCCAACCACAGAGACATTCACTGGGAGAAGGCAAATGCAATGTATGAGGAAGAGCAAGAATGCCAGTAGTTTTTTGAAATGTAAAATATGTGAGGTGAAGTCATATATACTATGATTATACAGGCAATGTGGAGAAAGTTTTTAAAACATTTTGAATACCACATAAAGAAATTTCAGTTTGATCCTAACCTTAGTAGTGAGTCACAAGAATTTATTGATTAGAAGAACAAAATGTTTATGCCTTTGATTGGGAGAATTACTTCGGTAAGTATTTGAAATGTAGAGTGGGAAAATATTTAAGGTGGTGAAGACTAATTAAAAGACTATTGAAATAGTCTAGGGGAGGGGTGATATGGAACTAAATAAGGATAGTAGCCATGTGAATAAAGAAAAAAAAAGGTTCAGACACAACAGATTTTTGAAGATAAAAACAGACCATTTTGGTCACTGAAACTAAAGTGACCATAAAGAAAAGTGAAGATAGAAGAATAACACTAATACTATGAATCTAAGAAACTTAAAGGATAGTGTTACCCAAACTACAAATAGATAAATTTAGGTAGGAACTGGTTTTAAACCAAAGATATTTAGTTTCAACTTAGACATGTTGAGCTCTGTTTGTATATGAGACAGAATGTTTTAAAACTCTAATAGAAGGCTGTTGATGTGGAACTAGTAATTAAGAGATGCAAGCATCATAAACTGTTTGATTATAAATGAAATAGGCATTGATGGAAACATGACAATAAAGAATTTATAAAAGTCATTGGTGAGACCAAGATAGAGCCTTGCAATGCATTCGTGACATAATGAACCAATTAGGAAGGGTAGGAATAGAACCAAGATAACAGTGTCACAACAAAATTCAAAGAGCTAAGAGTATCCAGGGTGAGAGAGGAATCAATAATTCCTTAGTGAGGAGAGGTCAAGAAATACGAGAATTGTTAGAAGACTATCAGCAATATATTGGAACCTCCATTTGGAGAAGACCAGTGGAGGCAAAAACAGAGATGAAATCATCGTGCCAGTATTGTGTAGACCACTTGAAGAAAATAAAATAGTTAAGGAGCTCAGGAAGTGGAAAACAAGCCTGATACAGAATTATGACATAATACTGATTGAATGCCTGTCTTGTGTAGGAATCTTTTGTCTTTTCCAAAAACATTACAGTTAAAAATTATTTGGCTTTCTTTAATAATAATTTCATTCTTAAATAAGTGGGGGAACTAATTACTGGAACTTCAATTTATTGTGTGATTCATGCCAAAAAGGAAAAACTGATTACTAAAGTAGAAATGATTAGTACCCTGGGGTAAAACGATCACTTTCTCCTAAAACTTATAATAATACAGAAGAAGAAAGTTGGTTTTATTTGCACTCCGTATTTTAAGCATGCTGATTTCAAATGATTCAAAGAAAGGATGGATATTTAGAATACTTTGGCCTAGAATTGTAGAGGGTAATTTGGTTCACAAAAATGTGAAATCATATCATAAATGAAATTATGAAGATGCAAAAGAAAACAAGTCCAGTGGGATATTCAAACATATAAGAAATATAAATGTATAAAATAATGGGGACAGATAGGAAAATCATCAATAGCCTTGATTTTTTAAAAAAAATATTTACAGAATATGGAAGACAGAATAGGTAAATAGACAGGTGCAACATTGTTCAGTTCTGGAAGCCATTAGTGGCACCAGTGTTGACGATAGGCAGAAGGTGGTGAGAAGTGCAAAGGACAAGAACAACAAAAATCAGTGGGTAAAAAGGAGGTTCAAAGAAGTGACAGATGTGCTGTGCAAGGCATATCCTCTCTTAGGCTTTGTCTACACTCAGAAGTACGTAACATAGATTAGTTCGTCTTCAGCAAAGTTAATACTAGTATATTATTCAAAGATATTGTGACTAATATCTTTCTTCCAGTTCTAAAATTGTATGACAAAAGATTTTGTAAAGAATTTGAAAATATCTTTTTTTTTAGCACACAAGATACTCACTTACATGAGAGTTTCAGTTTTCCGATTAATGTCTAGAGGTTGCTTTCTGTTACATAACACATTCCAAGTACATGGCATTCATCAACATTGTTAGCCTTGATTCTACCACAGTAAATAACCTTTGGGAAAAGCAGAACAATTATTCAGAAAGAGAAAGGAAGAAAACTGAACTCAGGAACTTCTGATTCAATATGACTGCATTTCCACAATACAAGTGTGAAAGCAGCTCTAATCTTTGATGCAAAAGGACTTGTAGTTTTCTGCTTAGCATATAATTAATATTACTCATTGAATTGTCATTCAATAGAAAAAATTTTTAAAATGAATATCCTACCTTTCCTTTTTTCTCATATACTATATAAGGAGCACTCTATCCACTGCACCTCCTACCTACTGAGAGGTAAACTGAAGGGTTTCTTATGTTTTACATTTTGTAGATTCAAAAGAAGTAGATATTTTTTCAATATTATTTTATAAATTTTCATTTTTTGTGCTTTGCTGGCACAAAATACTACATTCATTTCCATGACTCTGACGATTTTCAATATGAGTAGAAATTTTATAAATACATAATTCATACATGCATTTTTATCATGTTGACTTAAATCTATCCAAAATAAAAGACAGAGGTTTAATGTCTCTCAGCTGAAACAAAAGCAAAATTCTTGAAGCTTATGTGATTTTTCATGAGGGGGATTTTTTTTCTGAAAAAAATCACAACCCTAATAGAATTTAGTAGGTGATCACTTAAAACTGTGACTAAAAATTTCATCACTATGTGAGCAGGATAGGGATAAATAATTTTCAATGTAGATACACTCATAAATGAAAGATAAACTTAAATTCTGCAAAAAAAAATCTCATATTTTAAGACTTTCCTATTCATGGGACATTAAAGAGTGTATGGTATACTAGCACAACTTTCAAAAACCTATGTTAACTTCACAACATGATTATGAATCCAGAGAGGCTATGATCCTATCACTTATTTGATCATAAATGCTTCCTTTATCCATTGATATAACAGATAAATTTAATTCATGCTTCCTTAATTTACTTATGATATCACACTTCATGTTTAAATCATTTATCCATTTTGACCTTATCTACGTATAAATTGCAAGATTTTTTCCTATACTGCATTTCTGAAAAACTGTTTTCCAGGATTCTCAGCAAATGATTGTGTTTGGTTGTTTTGTTTTTGTTTTCCAAATACTGATTTCCCAAATCTTGGGTCTTCAGTTTTATCAAACATTAGATTATTCTGACCAATTACACCTGTTAATTTGTACATAATCTATGCTATTGATGCACTAATCTATTGCTCATAGAGTGCAGGGTGTATTCATGAGTTTTACTTCACAATAAGAGTTTGAAATCTGGTACTAAGTCAACTTCTTTCATATATTTTTCTTTTGTTCTCCAGATATCCTTGACCTTTTGGTATTCGACATCAATTGTGTTATTTTTCTAGCTTTATAAAATACTTCTTTTTTAATTTGATTTGTATGATAAGGAAATTAATTTTCTCTTGCTGCTGAGTTGATAGGTAATATATTTAAATTATGGGATTTCCTGTACTGATAACCAAGGTGGTGGAGTGATTGGTAATTGCTATCTCCCTCCCCTTGTTGACCTTGAAGAGCCCAGAGAATATATCCCCAGGAAAAATCCTGGAGCAGTGGGAGCAGCAGAAGGGGTAAACAGTTTCTTAGCTTGTGAGGATAGGAAAATCACTAAGATGGGTCCTTCTTGCTGAGGATGAAGGGAACCAGTGCAGCAACAGAGCTGTCCCAGACAGCCCCTCTTCAGCAAACTAGGAGAAAATCCTGAGCTCTGGGGAGCGAAGACTACAACCATCAAATGAAAGACCCCAGGCAGAATTAAGCAACGCAGAGGAATTTTGAAGACACTAGGTCAGACAGGATCACCAACCATTGAACCTGCCTACGCTCTAGCTCAGCAGAGGGGGCCTACTGTTGCCAGAACAACCCTCCCCCACACTTTACACAGCCAGTTACAGGGTAAGTAAGGGAAACAGAAATAGACTTCACCTGGCCTCTGCTTTCCAACACCAACCAGCTCAGCACCAGGTGAGCTGCAGCATTTTAGCTTCTAGCTGAAAGAATAAGAGGCCACAACACACAACGTCTCAAGTTTTAGGCACAAGAATTGAGGGACAGAGCACACTGTGCCCCAGAAGCAGAAATTTACTTCAAAAGTCAGGGAAAGGCTGAGCATCATGAGTAAGAAACAAAGCAGGAAAGGAAAGACCACAAAATCTTTCTATGGAGACAACAACCAAAACAGAAATACCAAAGAGTTCAGCATTGAGACTGCCCTGCCACCTGTTATTTCAGAAGGGAATATGAACTGATCTGAAGCACAAAGGTAATTCTTTGAAGAGCTCAGGAAATAATTTAAAAGCCAAATTAGAGAAATAGAAGAAAAAACTGACCAATGATTTTAAAATTAGGAAAAAAGAAATCACAGAAGAATTTAAAAAGAAATTTGAACAAATGGAAAAGGAAGTAAAAAAAATCTAACTGGAGAAAATAACTCCTTAAAAGGAATAATTGGGCAGATGGAAAAGGAGATCCAAAAGTTAACTGAAGAAAACAATTTGATAAAAATTAGAATGGGGGCAAGTAGAAGTTAATGGATCTGTATGACATCAACAATCAGTAAAGCAGAATCTAAAGAACGAAAAGATAGAAGAAAATGCAAAATATCTAATTGGAAAAAACAACTGACCTGGAAAATAAATCAAGGAGAGAAAATCTAAGGATTATTGGTCTACTCAAAAGTCATGGTGAAAAAAAAAGAGGCTGGAAATTATCTACCAAGAAAATCTCAAGGAAAATTGCTGAGAAGAACTACATCCAGAGGGCCAAATAATCATCAAAGGAATCCATGGTTCACCTACTGAAATGGATGCCAAACTAAAAGCACCAAGGAATGTCGTTGCCAAATTCCAGGACTATCGAGTGAAGGAGAAAATACTGAAGTCAGCCAGATAGAAACCGTTCAAATATCAAAGAACTACAGTCAGGATCACACAGGACCTAACAGCTTCTACATTAAAATATCGAAGGAATTGGAATATGATATTGTGTAAGGCAAAAGAGCTGGGTTTACAACCAAGGATAAATAACCTAGACAGGTTGAGCATAGTATTTCAAGCAAGGAGATGGACATTCAATGAAATAAGGAATTTCAAGACGTTCCCAATGTAAAGGCCAGAGCCCAAAAGGAAGTTTGATCTCAAAATGCAGGTCTCAAGAGAGGCATAAAGAGGGAAACAGAAAATTTTTTTAATCAATATGAGCAAATTGTTTGCATCCCTATAAGGGAATATGATTCTTGTTAATCTTGAGAAGTGTATATTGATTATGGTATATAAAGGAATAAAAAAAGAAAGAGAGAACAGTATAAACTAAATGATGTCATGATAAAAATGAGATGTAAGAGTGCGAAGAGATGGTAATGAGAGATGCAAAAAGGAGGAGTTAGGAAAAGTAAATTACATCACAGGAAGAGGCACAAAAATATAGTAGAGGGGAAGAGGGGAAGGAGATAAGCATTATTTCAGAGTTACGCTCATCTGATTGTGTTCAAAGAAGGGACAAAAAACTCAGTTAAGTGTAGAAATACAACCAGATCTACAGGCAGTAGGAGGGGAAGGGGGAAAGAAAAGGGAGGGCAGGCTAAAAGGGAGCAAAGAAGTAGTAAGGGAAAAGGGGATTAAAAGGAAGGGGTGCGGAAAGATGGGAAGAAAGACTGAGGGAGGCAGCGACAAAAAAATTAAACTATATTGTGGAAGGGAAGGGAAAAGGGAGAACTAACAGAATAAATGGGGGCAAAGGGATAGAGGAAAAGACACAGTTAGCAATAATAACTGAGAATGTGAATGGGATGAATTCTCCCATAAAACGGAGACACATAGCAGAATGGATTAAAAACCATAATCCAACAATATGTTGTTCACAAGAAACACATTTGAAATGGGGCAATGAGTGTTCATCGTTCGTTGCCAAAGAAGACCATGCCATCAGTGAAATAATGATATGACTGGCACTTGACTTTGTTTTGATTGAGGGAAGGCTGTGCAGGTCACCAGCCTCACTTCTCCTCCGGGGCCATCTGAATCCAGTGATCAGATATTCATGAAGATGATTGGAGATGATACAGGATGAGGCAGTTGGGATTAAGTGACTTGTCCAAAGTCACACAGCTAGTGAGTGTCAAGTGTCCCAGGTGAGATTTGACTCCTGTACTGGCGCTCTATCCAGCGCACCAACTAGTTGCCCAAATTTGGGAATACACACAAGGTAAAGGTAAAAAGTTGAAGCAGAATATATTGTTCTTTAGTTGATGTAAAAAAGGGAGAAGTATGAATCCTAATCTCAGACAAAACAAAAGCAGAAATAGATCTAATCCAAAGAGATAAGGAAAGAGACTATATCCTGCTAAAAGACACGAGAGAAAACAAAGTAATTTCCTTACTAAACATATACGCTGTAAGTGGTGTAGCATCCAAATACTTAGAGGTGAAGTTAAGGGAAATACAGGAAAAAATAGACAGCATAAATATACCAGTGGGAGACCTCAAACTCCCCCTCTCTAAACTTGATAAATGTAATCTTAAAAAAAAAAAAAACAAGAAAGAAGTTACTGAGGTGAATAAAACTCTGGATGAGGTAGTTATGATACATCTCTGGAGAAAATTGAATGGGAACAGAAAGGAATATACTGTTTTCTCAGTGGTAAATGGCAAATATCCAAAAATTGACCATGTACTAGGTCATAAAAACCTCATAATTCAATGCAAAAAAGCAGAGATAGGCAATGCATCCTTCTCAGATTACAATGCAATAAAAATTAGAAGTAATCACAGGCCATGGAAAGATAAACCGAAAATCATTGGAAACTAAATAATCTAATCCTAAAGAATGATTGGGTCAAACAATAAATTTTGGAAGCAATGCACAACTTCCTGAAAAGAATGACATTAATGAGACAACCTACCAAATTTTATGGGGTACTGCAATAGTAGTTCTTACGGGAAGTGTTATATCTTTGAATGCCTACATGAATAAAATAGAGAAAGAGGAGATCAATGAATTGGGCATGCAGCTGAAAAAGCTAGAAAAATAACAATTTCAAAATCCCCAAGTAAATACCAATTTAGTAATACTGAAAACCAAAGGAGAGATTAATAAAATTGAAATGAAGAAAACTATTGAATTAATAAATAAAACTATGAGTTGGTTATATGAAACAACTAATAAAATTGATAAAACTTTGGTCAATTTGAATAAAAAAATGAAAGAAGAAAACCAAATTATAAATATCAACAAGGAAAAAGGTGACGTAACCTCCAATGAGGAGGAAATTGAAACAATAATTAAAAGTAATTAAAGTAATAAATTAAAAATTATTTTTCTCAACTATATGCCCACAAAACGTACAATCTCAATGAGATGGATGATTATTTTAAAATATATAAATTGCCTAGATTAACATAAGTGGAAGTTAATATGTAAATAACCCCATCTCAGAAAAAGAAATTAAACAAAACTTCAATGAAATTCTTAGAAAAAATCTCCTGGGACAGATGGATTCACAAGTGAATTCTATCAAACATTTGAATAACAGTTAATTCCAAAAGTGTATAGATCACTTGGGAAAATTGCTCAAGAAGGAATCCTATCCAATTCTTTTCATGATACAGATATGGTCCTGATACCTAAACCATGAAGACATAAATAAGAGAAAAAAAATATAGACCAATTTCTCTAAAGAATATAGATGCAAATATTTTAAATACAGTATTAGCAAAAAGAATCCCGCAACTTATCATGAGAATAATCCATTATGATCAGGTCAGATTTGTACCAGCAATGCAAGGCTGGTTCAATATTAGGAAAACTTTTAGCATTATTGATCATGTCAAAAACAAAACTCACAGAAACCACATAATTTTCACATTGGATGCACAAAAATGTTTTGACACAACACAACACCCATTTCTATTGAAAATACTGGAAAGCGTAGGAATCGATGAAACTTTTCAGAAAATAATAAACCGAGTCTACCTAAAAGCATTAGCAAGCATTTTGTGCAATGGGGACAAGCTACATGCATTTCCAATAACATCAGACATGAAAAGGAATGTCCGTTATCACCAGGTATTCAATATGATATTAAAATGCTAGCTGTGGCAATAAAAGAAGAAAAAGTAATAGAAGGAATTAGAATTGGCAAAAAGGAAACTACATTATCACTCTTTGCACATGATATAATGATATACTTAGAGAAACCCAGAAATTCAAGGAAAAAACTACTTGAAATAATAAAAACATTGGGGAAAGGTGAAGGTTGCAAAATAAACCCACATAAATCATCTGCATTTCCCTATATTATAACTAACAAAGCCCAACAGCAAAAGATAGAAAGAGAATTTCCATTTAAGGCTATGGTAGATATTATACAATATCTGGGAGTGCACCATGAAAACAAAGGCAGGGACTATACAAACACAATTACAAAACACTTTTCAAATAAAATGAAGTCAGATCTAAGTAACTGGAAAAACATCAATTGCTCCTGGGTAAGTCTAGCTAATATAATAAAGATGAAAATTCTGCCTAAATTTATTTAATTGTTCAGTGCCATACCAATCAAACTACCAGATAATTACTTTCTAGCCCTAGAAAAAATAATATCAAATTCACCTGGAAGAACAAAAGTCCCAGAATATAAAGGGAACTAATGAAAGAAATGCTAGCAAAAGTGACCTAGCCTTATCAGGTCTCAAATTGTATCATAAAGGAGCAATCCTCAAAAACACTTAGTACTATCTAAGAAATATAGGGGTAGACCAATGGAATAGGTTAGATATTCAACACACAGTAGACAATCAGTATAGCAATCTATTGCTTGAGAAACCCAAGGACACCAGCTTCTGGGATAAGAACTCACTATTTGATAAAAATTCCTGGGAGAGCTGGATAACAGTGTGGCAGAAACTCGGCATAGCATAGTGCCTGACACCATACACAGGAGTAAGTTCCAAATGAACATATGATCTAGGTATAGAGATTGATACTATAAACGCATTAAGGGAGCCAGGAATAGTGTATTTGTCAGATTTATAGACAATGGAGAAATTTATGACCCAACAAGAGATAGAGAACATTATGAAATGCAAAATGGATCATTTTGATTGTATTAAATTGAAAAGTTTTTGCACAACCAAACCCAGTGAAATCGAGATTAGGAGGGAAGCAGAAAACTGAGAAAGAAATTTTGCAACTAGTGTCTGTTATAAAGGCCTCTTTTCTAAAATATATAGAAAACCGAGTCAAATGTACAAGAATACAAATCATTCCCCAATTGATAAATGATCAAAGGATATGATATGGGAGTTATCAAAGGAAGAAATTAAAGTTATCTATATATACATGAAAAAAATACTCTTAGTGCCTATTATTTAGAGAAATGCAAATGAAAACAACTCTGAGATATCACATCATAACTATCAGATTGACTAACATGACAAAACAGGAAGATGGTAAATGTTGGAAAAGATGTGGGAGAATCGGAACAGTAATTCATTGTTGGTGGAAGTGTGAGCTCATCCAATCACTCTGGAGAGCAATTTTGGAACTGTGCCCTAAAGTCTAGAAAAATGTTCATACCCTTTGACCCAGCAATACTGCTTCTGGGAATCTCTCCCAAACAGATCATAGAATTGGGAAAGTGTCACACAGGTACAAAAATATTTATAGCAACTCACTTTGTGATTTCCAAAAACGGGAAGTCAAAGGGATGCCTATCAATTGGTGAATGACTGAGCAAGTTGTGGTATATAAATGCAATGGAATGTTATTGTGTTATGAGAAACAATGAACAGTAAGAACTCTGAGAAACCTGGAAAGAATCATGTGGACTGATGCTGACTGAATGGAGCAGAACCAGGAGTACTTTGTACTCAGCAACAACCACAGTGTGCGAGGAATTTTTCTAGTAAACTTAGTAATTCATTGCAATGCATGAACTTAAAAAAAAAAAAATTCCATTGCGCTTGTGAGACAAATCACCTTTCACATCCAGAGATAGAACTATGGAATGGGATTACAGATAGAAAGGGACGGTTTTTTTTTGTATTACATTTGTTTTGCTTTATTTTATCTTTCCTCCCATTCTTTTTAATTCTTCTGTGCAACATGTATTAGTAGGAAAGTACATGTAGAACTTGTATGAGATTTTATGCTGTCTCAGGGAGGGAGTGGGGAGGGAAGGAAACTGAGAGGAAGCAAAAGGAAAAAAAACTAAGAAATGTGGAAGTGATTGTCAAACAATGAAAACAAATAAAATTATATGCATATATATATATACATTATGATGATTTAATTGAGTTTCTTTCATATGCTGCAACTTTTTTGAGGATGTAACTTGTTTCAAGTAGCCTTTTAGTTGAATCTCTAGTGCCAGGTAAATATAAAATCATATCACCTTCAAAGAGTGATAATTCATTTCCTCACTCATCTAACCATCCTGGATAGTACTTGGAAAATATACCAAAGGGCAACACAACTCTTAATACACTTTGATTCAGTAATACTTCTACTGTGTCTGTATCCCAAAAAGATCATAACAAGTGGAAAACACACACATATACAAAAATACAATAGCAATTTTTTTGTGGTAGCAAGAATTGGAAATTAAGAAGATGTTCATTAATTGGGAAATGGCTGAAAAGAATGGTTTAAGAATGTAATGGAATACTATTGTTTCATGAGAAGCGATGAGCAGGTGGACTTCAGAAAAAAACAAACAAACCTCGAAAAATTTACATTAACTAGTGGTGAAAAAAGTGAGAAGAACCGGGAGAATATTGTACATAGGAACAGCAACATTGTGTGATGAATAACTGTGATAGACTTATGTCTTTCTTTTTTTTTTTTAATTTAACTTTTAACATTTATTTTCACAAAGTTTTGGGTTACAAATTTTTTCCCCTACTATCCCCTCCCCCCCCCAAACCCAAGCATTCTAATTGCCCCTGTGACCAATCTGCTCTCTCTTCTATCCTCCCTCTCTGCCCTTGTCTCCGTCTTCTCTTTTGTCCTGTAGGGCCAGATAGCTTTCTTTAACCCTTAACCTGTATTTCTTATTTCCTAGTGGTAAGAACATTACAGTTGATCCTAACACTTTGAGTTCCAACTTCTTTAGCTCCCTCCCTCTCCACCCCTTCCCTTTGGAGGAGAAGCAATTCAATATAGGCCAAATCTGTGTAGTTTTGCAAATGATTTCCATACTAGTTGTGTTGTATAGGACTAACTATATTTCCCTCCATCCTATCCTGTCCCCCATTACTTCTATTCTCTTATGATCTTTCCCTCCCCATGAGTGTCGACCTCGGATTGCATTCTCCTCCCCATGCCCTCCCCTCTATCTTCCCCCCCACCCTGCTTGTGCCCTTGTCCCCCACTCTCCTGTATTGTGAGATAGATTTTCCTATCAAAATGAGTGTGCATTTTGTTATTTCCTTTAGTGGAATGTGATGAGAGTTGACCTCATGATTTTCTCTTGCCACCCCGCTTTATCCCTCCACTAATAAGTCTTTGCTTGCCTCTTTTATGAGAGATAATTTGCCCCATTCAATTTCTCCCTTTCTCCTCCCAATATTTCTCTCTCACTGCTTGATTTCATTTTTTTTAAGATATGATCCCATCCTCTTCAATTCACTCTGTGCACTCTGTCTCTATGTATGTGTGCGTGTGTGCATGTGTGTGTGTGTACTCCCACCCAGTACCCAGATACTGAAATGTTTCAAGAGTTACAAATATTGTCTTTCCATGTAGGAATGTAAACAGTTCAACTTTAGTAAGTCCCTTATGACTTCTCTTTGCTGTTCACCTTTTCATGGTTCTCTTCATTCTTGTGTTTGAAAGTCAAATTTTCTTTTCAGCTCTGGTCTTTTGATCAAGAAAACCTGAAAATCCTCCATTTCATTGAAAGACCATTTTTTCTCCTGAAGTATTATACTCAGTTTTTCTGGGTAGGTGATTCTTGGTTTTAGTCCTAGTTCCTTTGACTTCTGGAATATCCTATTCCATTCCCTTCGATCCCTTAACGTAGAGGGTGCTAGATCTTGTGTTATCCTGATTGTATTTCCACAATACTTGAATTGTTTCTTTCTAGATGCTTGCAATATTTTCTCTTTCACCTGGGAATTCTGGAATTTGACCACAATGTTCCTAGGAGTTTCTCTTTTTGGATCTCTTTCATGCGGTGTTCTGTGGATTCCTTGAATATTTATTTTGCCCTCTGGTTCTAGAATCTCAGGGCAGTTTTCCTTGATAATTTCATGGAAGATTATGTCTAGGCTCTTCCTTTGATCATGGTTTTCAGGAAGTCCCAGAATTTTTACATTGTCTCTCCTGAATCTATTTTCCAGGTCAGTTGTTTTTTCAATATGATATTTCACATTATCTTCCATTTTTCCAATCTTCTCGCTATGTTCTGTGATATCTGTCTTTCTCATAAAGTCCTTACCGTCCATCTGTGCCATTCTAGTTTTGAAATAACTATTTTCTTCAGTGAGCTTTTGAATCTCCTTTTCCATTTGGCTAATTCTACTTTTGAAAGCATTCTTCTCCTCATTGGCTTTTTGAACCTCTTTTGCCAATTGAGTTAGGCTAGTTTTCAAGGTGTTAATTTCTTCAACATTTTTTTGGTTCTCCTTTAGCAGGGAGCTGATCTGCTTTTCATGCTTCTCTTTCATCCCTCTCATTTCTCTTCCCAGTTTTTCCTCCACCTCT
Source organism: Notamacropus eugenii (assembly GCF_028372415.1). Taxonomy (NCBI): domain Eukaryota; kingdom Metazoa; phylum Chordata; class Mammalia; order Diprotodontia; family Macropodidae; genus Notamacropus; species Notamacropus eugenii. Next base: position 246,033,934 of record NC_092877.1, on the reverse strand, counting down.
CTAACTTGATTTTCAAAATTCTTTTTGAGCTCTTCCATTTCCTGAGCCCATTGGGTGGGCTGGGACACAGAATCCTTGATTTCTGTGTCTTTGTCTGATGGTAAGCATTGTTCTTCCTCATCAGAAAGGAAGGGAGGAAATGTCTGTTCTCCAAGAAAGTAGCCATCAATAGTTTTATTTCTTTTCCCTTTTCTGGGCATTCTCCCCAGCCAGTGACTTGACCTCTGAATATTCTCCTCACACCCACCTCGCCTCCTGGTCCTCCCAGCCAGCGTTTGGGCACTGGGATTCAAATTCTGCTTCTCGCCATAGGGCTTTTGCCGGGGGCAGGACTGCTATTCAGTGTGAGAATTAAGTTCAGGTGGTCAAGTCGGGGCAGGGTCGCCTCTCAGGCTCAGTTCCCTCAGGGGGTTTATGTACAGACCTTCCAGAATGGATCCCAGCTCCCGCCCGCTTGGGGAGCCCCTGTCTGCAACCGCCTCTCAGCTTCTATCTCCCGGGGGGGCCTGAGCCATGGGGCACCCCACTCCCCTCTCGACCCACCAAAGAGACTCTCTCACCGACCCCCGTCACCTGTGTGTGTAGGAGCTTGTGCCGCCACTGGAGATCCCGTCCCTGAAGCCTGCTCGTATCTGTACCTCTCGGAGCTGCGGCCACCGAAGGTCTGGGCTGGGCTTCGCGTCTGCAGCGCGACGGACCTTTTGCGAGAAGTTTGCAGGTACCTCTGTGGGTGGAGAGACCCGCGTGGCCGCTGGAGATCCCACCCCGAAGCCTCCTGAGATCTTTTCCTCACGGTGTCGCAGCCGCTGCAGGGCTGCACTCAGCTCCCAGTCCCAGTGCCCAGTCTGCAGCGTGAAGGACCCCCCCGCGAAAGGTTTGCAGGTCTCTCTGAACAGAAATCTCCCTGGCTCCAATATTCCGTGGCCTCTGGGTGCAGGATTCACCATGAGTTGGTCCCCTCTAGCCATTCTGTGGGTTGTGGGTTCGGAGCTATGTGTATGTGCGTCTTTCTACTCCGCCATCTTGGCTCTGCCCCCACCAACTTATTTCTTCTCAGTAATGTAATCGTTCAAGATGATGTCATAAGACATTTGACGGAAAATGTTAAACACATCCAGAGAAAGAACGATGGAATTTGAATACAGATTGGAGAAAATTATTTTCCTTCTCTTCTCATGGTTATGTTTTACCTTTTGTTTCGAAATTTTTTCAACAACATGGAAATACGTTTAACATGATTGCTAAATATATAACATATATCAGATTGTTTGCTCACTTAGGGAGGAGAAGAAGAAGAGGAGAAAGAGAAAAAATTGGAACTCAAAAACTACCTTTACATATATTTAGAAAAAAGGAAATAATATTAAGACATGCACACACGTATTCCTTCTGGCCTATTCTGGTTCATTAATATTCTTTTTCTCCTTTTGTTACTATAATTATCATATCTACTACAATTATCAAACAAAAGTGGTAATAATAGACATCCTATATGTATCGTGAATCTTGTATTTGAAAATCAAATTTTCTACTCAGTTTTAGTCTTTTCATCAGGAAAGCTTAAAGCTCTTTATTGCGTTAAATATCCATGTTCTTTCCTGAAGGATTATACTGAGTTTTTTTGAGTAGATTATTCTTGATTGATGTCATAGCTCACTTGCTTTGGGAGTAGCATATTGTAAGTTCTCTATTTCTTTTACATAATAGCTGCTAAATCTCATGTGGTCATGACTGTGGCTTCTCAAAAGTTTAATCCTTTCCTTGTGTTTACTTGAAATATATTTTTTTTTGACCTGTGAGGTCTGGAATTTGCCTTTAATATTTGTGGCAGCTTTCATTGTATGTGTTTATGTGTACTGATACTTCAAATCAAATTCTGGCTTTGTACAGTCAACAGAAGATTAGGGTGAAATAATCTTCCTGTGAAAAAAATAGCTTTTAAGGTGAGAAGATAAGATTAGTTACCTATGGATAGAGGCTGACCTGGAGCCCATGGGAGTGCAATACCAGTGTTGAAAGTTGGTGGTGGTGAAAGCAAAACCTGTAGCCTCAGGAGTTCTCAAGCCAAAGTTACTAAGAAGAGCCGGCAAGTGGTTAGAAAGAAAATATAAAGTGTTAACACTTTATATTAACACTTAACACTGGCTGTAATATTTCATGTTGTTTGTAAACTCGTTTGCCTATTCGCACTTTCTTTATTTTCAATCTTCCAATTTATTTATTTATTTTTAGTTTTTAACATTCTCTTCCCTGAGATTTTGAGTGTTCAATTTTGTTCCTCTTTCTGCCTTCCCCTCTCCCAAAGATGTTGTGCAATGTGATATAGGTTCTTCAAATATATTCATATTAAATGGATTTACATATTAGTCTTGCTGTAAAGAAAAAAATCAACAACCAGTGGAATCAAACATGAGAAAAAAGAAACAAAAAAGCAATAAAGAGAGAGCAAATAGTATGCTTCTATCTTCATTGAGACTCCATAACTCTTTTTGTGGATGTTAATAACATTTTCCATTATAAGCCTTTTGGAGTTATCTTAGATCTTTGTTTTGCAGAGGAAAGTTATGTCTATCAAAGTCGGTCATAACACAATGTGCCTTCAGCTGTGTAAAATGTTCTCCTGGTTCTGCTTCCCTAACTAATCTTCAGTTCATATAAGTCTTTTCAGGTTGTTATGAAGTCCACTTGTTCATCACTTCTTATATCACAACAGGATTCCATAACATTCATATAACACAACTTGTCCAACCATTTTCCAATTGATGTGCATCCCCTCTATTTCCAATTCTTGGCCACCACAAGAAGATCTGCTATAAATAATTTATGCACATGTAGGTCTTTTTCCTATTTGTACGATCCCTTTGTGATACAGCCCCAAAAGTGGTATTGCTAGGTCAGAGGGTCTATACACACTTTTTAGACAAACTCAAGTTCAAAGAGGAATACTTTTAATCATGAGAGATCAAGAACTCTGGGGAGTAAGAACTATTGCAGTCTCAAGGCATGAAAGACCAGAGTGGTCAAGGACCACAGTGAAGCCCAGAATATAAATGACCATACCTCTCACCACTGAGCATGCACCTAATATTTCCAAACACCTACAACTGATTCTGAAATTAGAAATGCAAAAAAGTCCAAAGTGAGACACAGTGACCCTCCCCATACTTATCCCAAGAAGAGAATCTAACTTTAAAGTAAAGTTCAAAGTCAAAAAAAGACTAGAGGGAAAAACGAGCAAACAACTACAAAACCTGAGCATAAAAAGCTGTTAATGGAAGGATATCAAAATACATATTCAGAAGACAATGATATCAAAACAACTGCAAAAAGAGCCTTAAGAAATATGCTAATTGGACCAAATGTAAACAAAAATTTCTGGAAGTAGTCAAAGAAAGATGATTGGTAGAGAAGAAAAATGGGAAAATAATTCACACTGATGTAGGAAAAATTGTGAAAAGAAAATTAAGGGCTTGGTAAGAAAAATGGTTCAAAATACTGAAGTAACTAGTTTTTAAAAATCAGAATTGTCCTAATGGTAAAGTAAGAACTAAAATTCACTGAATAAATAAACTCCTTAAAAAAGAATATATGAACTGTTAAAAGGAGGTACAAAAAATCACCGCAGAAAATAATTACTTAAGAAGTAAAATTTAGGGGATAGAGGTAAGAGGACAGAATAGAAGCATGAACTTTCTCAAGGTCTCCCCCCAAAGCCTTTAAAATGCCTGTCAAAAGTTCTAGGGTATCAGAAGCCAAAAAATCAAAGAGTGAAATATATTTCCAGGCCAAGACAATCTTGAAGCCTGATAGGAAGGGTTTATTGCACTGGGCTCAGAGTAGAGTACATCCCAGCATGGGCCATGCTACCACAGATGGAACTAGAGAGTTCAGGGCACTGAATAACAGGCATCTGCCATGGTTTCCAGATTTATAAACGCACAAACACCAAAGACAACTTCAAAGGTCAGTGAGAAAGCCCCTTCATCTGGGTGAGGGGTAGTGTGTCCCACTCCTACTTCCAGACACAGAGCAGCTGCAACTGTGGCTATTTCTGGAGTTCTCAGCCCATAGACCTGGAGGGAATCGAGTGGTTGATCTGGATCTCAATCCTGAGTGGCGGTCCTAGGGTAATGAGGAGTGCTACCATGATGGAGCTGGTGGTCATTGTAGAGAGGGTATCCTAGTCATAGTAGCTGGGAAAAAAAGAGTGCCTGTGATTGCTCACAGATTTGAGCCAAGGCCGGGAGAGAAGGAAAGACCTCTCCCTTGACTATGCTACTTTGGAGGAGCTGATAACTTATATGTGCCTAGAGATAAAACCTCTGAAACCTGGGGTATCATAACCATCACTTGACAAAGAACACAAAATTCTAGTAGTTGGCTGGTTAAATTTTCAAAAAGGACAAAAATAAGAAAACAGAAGGTACTTTCTTGTGGAAAATATATTTTTTTCCACGCTTTCAGAAAAGGAAAATCAAAGTATACATTCAGAAAAAAACCAAAGCATACAACTGTAACGGGAAGACAGCAAAATCAATGCTCCTACATCCAAACCTTCCAAAACAAACAAACAAATAAAACTATGAAGTGGTCTCAGGCCATGAACAAACTCAAAAAGGATTTCAAAAATCAAGTAAGAAAGGTAGAGGAAAAATTGGTAAGAGAAATGAGAATGGTGCAAAAAAAATCATGAAAATGGGTCAACAGCTTGCTAAAGGAGACTCCCAAAATGCTGGACAAAATAACACTTTGTAAAAGAGACTAAATCAAATGGCAAAATAGGTTCAAAAAACCAATGAGGAGAAAAATAATTTAAAAAGCAAAATTAGTGAAATGGAAAAGGAGGTACTAAACCTCAGTAAAGAAATTAGTTCTTTAAAAATAAGAATGGAACAGATGGAACATTTAATGACTTTGTGAGAAACAAAGAAAATCAAAACAAAACGAAAAGAATGAAGAAATGGAAGATGATGTGAAATATCTCATGGACAAAACAACTGACCTGGAAAACAAATCCAGGACAGACAATTTCAAAATTACAAGAGTACGTGAAAGGCATGATCCAAAAAGAGCCTAGACATCATCATTCATGAAATTATCAAGGAAAATTGCCCTGATATTTGAAAACCAGAGGGTAAAATAAATATTGAAAGAATTCACTGGTCACCTCCTGAAAGAGATCCAAAAACAAAAACTCCTAGGAATATTGTAACCAAATTCCAGAATTCCCAGTTCATTGATAAAATATTGCAAGCAGCTAGATAGAAACAATTCCAGTATTGTGTAAATACAATCAGGATAACATAAGATCTAGCAGCTTCTACATTAAGGAATCAAAGGCCTTGGAATATGATATTCCCGAAACCAAAGCAACTAGGATTAAATCCAAGAATCACCTACCCAGCGAAACTGAGTATAATACTTCAGGGATAAAATGGTCATTCGATGAAATAGAGGACTTCCAAGCATTCTTGATGAAAAGACCAGAGATGAATAGAAAATTTGACTTTCAAACACAGGAATAAAGACAAGCATGAGAAGGTAAATAGGAGAGAGAAATCATAATAGACGTACTAAATTTAAACTTTTTCCTTCCTACATGGGAATATAATGTTTGTTAACTCTTGAAACTTTTCTTGGTGCTTGGGTAGTTGGAGGGATTTTCTACATACACGCACACATACATACATGCACACATACACATATGTATACATACATGTGTGTGTTTGTATGTGTGTATACATGTACACACACATAATCAGAGGGCACAATGTGAGTTGAATAGGAAGTGATGATATCTAAAAAATAAAATTAAAGTGTGAGACAAGAATATATTGGGAGGAGAAAAAGATAAATAGAATGGGGGAGGTTTTCACTCATAAAATAGGCAAGAAAAAGGTTTTTCATTGGAGGGGAAGAAGGGGAAGTGAGAACGAAAAAGTGAAGTTTACTCTCATCATATTTGGCTTAAGAAGGAAATAATATGAACACTCAATTCGTTATGAAAATTTATCTTACACTACAGAAAAGTAGAGAAGAAGGGGATAAGTGGGGTAGATGGATGATAGAAGAGGGGAAATGGGAGGAGGGAATAAAAAAGTAATCACTTTAAGGGAAGGACAAGACCTAAAGAGAGAACAGAATAAATAGGGGGCAGGATAAGATGGAGGCCAATATAATTAATCTTTCCCAGCATGATTATTTTGTAAGTCTTTAGCAAAATTGCACATATATGTTGCCTTCATTGAATTGTTTACCTTCTCAGTACAGATGCGTGGGGAAGGAGGAAGGGAGGGAATTGGGAACTCAAAGTTTAAGGAATGAATATTGAGAATTGTTTTTGCATGCAATTGGGAAACAAGAAATACAGATAATGGCGTATTGAAATATATCTTGTCCTAATGTAAGAGAGAAAATGGGGATAAAGTTAGGAAGAGGTGTGATAGAAGGGAGAGCGGATTGGAAGAAAGGGCAATCAGAAAGCACAGTGTTTTGAGGTGGGGGAGGAGAGAAGGGAGAGAAATTGTGGAACTCAAAATCTTGTGGAAATGAATGTTGAAAGCTAAAAATAAGCAAATAAATTAAAAAACATATTTATATACTAACTTAAATGGTGAAAGACATCCAAAAAGCCAATGAGAAGAAGAATGTCTTACAAAACAGAATGAGCCAAATGGAAAAGGACATCCAAAACCTCACTGAAGAAAATAGTTCTTTAGAAATTAGAATGGAGCAAATGTAAGCTAATGATGTAATGAGAAATCAAGAAATTATAAAACAAAACCAAAAAATGAAAAAAAAAAGACAGTGTGAAATATTTCATTGGAAAAACAAGTGAACTGAAAAACTGGTCCAGGAGATATAATTTAAAACTTATTTGTCTACCTGAAACTCCCTCTCCCCCCGAAAAAAGAGCCGAGACTTCATCTTCCAAGAAATTATCAAGGAAAACTGCCCTGATATTCTAGAAGCAGAGGGTAAAAAAGAGATGGAAAGAGGTGTAATGTAGCAAATAAAAGATATGTGAAAGAGATTTTACAAAGGAAGGGAAGATGGGGAGATGACAAAGAATAAGTGAGCCTTATCCTCCTGGGATTTGACCTAAAGAACAAATAACACACTCAGTTGGAGATAGATATCTATTATATCTTGCAGGAAGGTGGGGAGGAAATGTGATATGAGAGGTAAGATAAGAGAAAGGATAGTAAATCTGAGCAAAGAAAAATCAAGGAAACACTTTTGTGGGTGGACAGGTCAAGGGGGAAAATGGAATAAACAGAGGCCACAACAGGACAGAGGGAAATATGGTTAATATTTCACAACATGCCTATTATGGAAGTGTTTTGCATGGCTACACATATATGACCTATATAGAATTGCTTTCTTTCTCAATGAGGGTGTTTGGGGAAGCAGGAATGGAGAAAATATGGAACTCAAAGCTTTAAAAATGTATGTTAAAATTTGCTTTTGCATGCAACTAGAAAATAAGAAGTACAGGCAACCAGGTATAGAAATATATTTGACCCTACAGGAAAATAGAGTGCAGGCAATAAGGAAGGTGTGATAGAAGGGAGGAAAGATTGCAGAAAGGGGTAAATGGATTGCCTTCTCTCCTGAGTTGGAGGTGGGAAGAGATGGGGAGAAAATCTGTAATTCAAATTTGTGTGGATATCTATGTGGAGAAGGGAATATATATATATATATATATATATATATATATATATATATATATATATATATATATATGTATATATATATGTATATATATATGTATATGTATATACACATATATATATATGTATATATGTGTGTATGTATGTATATGTATATTTATATGCACACACATATATATATAGTTTAAAAAAAGAAAAAATTACAAAATGTAAAAAGGGGTAAAAAAAAACAAACTGAAAAAATGCATTTAAAATCAGAACTGGGCAAATGGAAGCTAATGACCACGTGATATATCAAGAAACAACAAAATGAAGTAAAAAGAATGAAATAATTGAAGATGTCATCAGACGAACAAGTAACCTAGAAAGTACAAGGAGAGGTAATTTAAGAATTACTGAACTACCTGAAAGCCATGATTAAAGAAAAAACCTAAACATAATAAGTAAAAAAAATAATAAAGGAAAACTGCCCCTCCCCCAATATCCTAGAATTAGAATAAAATAGAAATTGAAAAGCAAATGCCTATCAACATTCTTAGTATAACTGAAAACGGAATCAATCCAAATAATACTGACAAATAATTCCTGTCTTCCAGAAACTGTTCCACTACTGGCATACAGTGCAAAAACAAACAAACAAACAAAATGAATAATCCCTGCCATAAACGTAATTGCATTTCATCAGGAAAGACAACATATGCATAAGGCAGAAAGAAGTTCTACCTAAATAGATGAACTACTTTCCAATTCTCTTTGGTAAAGTAATTTATAAAGTTGGAGGAGTTGGTTGCATTGTGATGCCAACAGCAACAAAAACAATTTCATAGAACATTTGGACATCTCATGTTGCAGTGTTTGTAATAATCATAATCTCTAAAAATTGCCTGAAGGGTAAATACAGTTTGCATACCAAAGGCAATAAGGATGAAAATGAAATATTGAAACATGAATTCATTAGAGAGTTACAAAACAGAGCAGTAACAATGATTTTGCAATGTGGAGGGATGATATAAAACTTCCTAGACAAACATTTCAATTGTATTTTAAAGAATGAGTTGTGTAAAGTCAAAGACTTATGGAGTGTTCAGGGAGGACTAGAACCTTTGGTTTGAAGGCTTGCCAAACTCTGTTTAGGATTGCTCATCCACCTTTGATATTCATCTTTCATCAAACTCTTACTTGTGGCTCCAAGAAACTGTAGTGTGTGCAATTGCCATACCCCACTAAAACCATGTCAACATATGGGGCAAGCTATGTTGAGAGTAACTGACAGGTGTCACACTATTTCGTGAGTTAGGGTATGTCTACACCAAAGCATGTGGAGAGTTGCCCTGACAGATGAGAACAATTTGGTCCAAATGTCATGAAGGTATCTAAAGGAAGTGATGCACTTAGAGCTTGATCAGACATCAAAGATGCAGTTTCCTCACTTTTATCTTGATATTGAACTCTGAAGTTAATGAAGAGGGCAAGAGGTTGACAAATTTGTGCAACACTGCTTCACTAAAATCCAATCCACAAATTATTCAAAAAGAATATTAAAGCACATGGGAAATATTAGAGGAAAATGACAGATTTATGTTCGCAATTTTGCTGTTTAAATGGGATATAGAAGGAATGGAGGGGAATAATACAAAAATAAATCCAGAAAGACTAAGTGATGTCATGTTGAGGAGTATGTTGAATTCTTGGATCAGAGATGAATGGAGTTAGAAACGCACCATTAAAAAAGACTATTGCAATCATCTAGGATAGAAATGAGTGTGAATTATGTTACTCACAGTGGCTAGCGAGAGGCAAGAGGTGATAGAAGAAACATATTAGATGTGTGGAAAATTTAATTGGAGCATATTGCTAATTTGCTGCATTTTTGAGTTGAATGGGAAAAAGAATTATAAAAATATGATTATAGACAAAGGTGAATCATAGATCATCCAAAGGAAATTTTCTTTATTTCAGAAATTATGTGTTTCATTGTATTATAACTGATTTTGATAGACTTAGTCCTTCTCAGTATTGGAAGGACCTAAAATAATTCCAAAGGACTCATGTTGGAGAATGGCATTAACTTCCAGAGAAAGAACTATGGAGTCAGAATGCAAATCAAAGCAGACGATTTTCTCTTTATTTTATTTTTTTCTTCCTCGTAGTTTTACCCATTTGCTATAATTCTTCTATGTAACATAGCTAATGTGAAAATGTGTTTAATAGGAATGTATGTGTAGAGCCAATATCAAATCACATGTCATCTTGGAGTAGGGGAATAAGGAGGAGAAAATTCAAAACTTGGGAATGTGAATGTTGAAAAATAAATAAACTGAAAAAAGAAATATAAAAAATCATTGACATGCTTAAAATTTGTTGGTCAGTCCTGAGATGATTGTTTTCATGGTGTGTCCACAATGTCAGCTTGCACTGGAAAACATCAAGTAAAAACGTACTAAAACACTTCAAATGCCTTGTTTGAACCTCAAAAACAAAAAAAGAAAAAGAAAAAAAAATGATGTGTTTAAGGCAATGGTGGATGAATGTAGATGAAAATGTAACGAAACAATGAAGTTGTAGAAGTCTAGAGTTTGCAAGAGAGGCCATGATTCAAAACAAAGTTTCACTGATGGGTAAAACAGATTTTGGAGGGCCTGAGAAATAGGAAATAAAAGAATGGGAAAAGTTTTAAGGAAATGAGAATGACCTTTGAATTTAGTATGCTTTCAAGTTTCCTAATATTTTCTTAATTTAAAAAAAATATATATCTTTGAAAGCTTACATGAATAAGAGAGAGAGAGAGAGAGAGAGAGAGAGAGAGAGAGAGAGAGAGAGAGAGAGAGAGAGAGAGAGAGAGAGAGAGAGAGAGAGAAAGCTCAATCCATTGGGCATGCAGCTGAAAAAGTTAGAAAAAGACCAAATTGAAAATCCCCAAATAAATACCAAATTAGAAATACTGAAAACCAAGGAAGAGATTAATAAAATTGAAACTAATAAAACTGTTGAAGTAATAAATAAAACTAAGATAAACTTTTGGTCAATTTGATTAAAAAAAAAAAGAAAGAAGAAAACCAAATTACCAATATAAAAATGAAAAGGATGAACTCACCTCCAATGAGGAGGAAATTAAAACAGTCATTAGAAATTATTTTGCCCGACTGTATGCCCGTAAATCTGACAATCTAAATGAGATAGTTGATTATTTTATTTCCTTAAAATGTAATAACCAGACATAAATATATTATGTCAAATAATGTCTGTAAAGGGAAGAATTTTATTTACAAAAAATAGATAGTTTTAATTTATAGATAATAAAGAAGCAATTGGAATTAAGATTTTAAGGAAACATTTTACACAATGACTTCAGTAAAAAAGTGTTGATAAGATTCAGAAAACGATATTGAAAAACAATATACTGGGATCTTGCAGTTCTATAAGGCTTCCACTAATTTTTGTGATAGTAAATATGTAATCTAGAATACCACATCAATTTTGATAGTTTGTTATCCACTAAGGATGTGATTAATGAGTGTTCATATGATTATCATAAAACTGTGTTTGAAAGTAGGTATAGTGGTTAACAGTCTTTCAAGAAGAGAAGAAGAGAGGAGACAGAAGAATGAAAGAAAATTTTTGATAGAATTTATAATGTTGGAATTTTGGAATTTGTCTCTCTAAGAGTATTCTCCAAGTGTGCTATTGCTGAGACTATTTAATTGAGGAAAGAGCTCTAGTCTTCATGTTCTAGCTTTGCCCACTGTAAGTTGGGGGCAGAGTAGGTTAAAGGACTAGTTATGGGATCTCAATAATGTATCTTCTCTATGTATTTTGTAGCTAATTTTATTGAAGGAAGAGAAGCTTAGGTTATATTGTCCTAGCCATCCAGGTTGGGCAGTGTGGAGGCTTATTGAATCTGACCTCTAACAAATTTCAACAACTTTTGTTCCTGTTCATTTAATTGCAAAGACAGAGCCTATGTTCTCTGTGATGAGATAACAGTGTAACTTTAGAAAGTTCATAACGTTGTTAAGTGGAAAAGCCAGAATTATTCTTTGAATTCTAGTTGTGCTCTCTCTACTACCCATTCTCCCGTATCCTTAGATGATATCCATAAATGGCCCATTTATATAAAAATGGCCCAATTAACTATATATGTCCATATTCTGAAAGAGGCAGACAGTATTATTCATAGGACACACTCCTCTCCCATCAGTCTTTGTATAAGTTATGACTTCTGAATTATTTTGCATTTTTAGTAGCTTTACAGATGGGCTTATCTCGTGAAAGTTCTAAGTAAAGTAGAATTGACACTCTGATGTGAAATTTCTCCCTAAGGATCCCTTACGTGTTGTTGAAAGTGAAGTTAGTGATCTGTTGGATGAAGGAGGCATTATATTTCTTGAGGCATCGGCCCTCCAAGGAGAAGTAAGTGATATTTTTATATCTATTCTATTGGCTTATTTAAGCAAGAATAGTAGTTACCAAAAAAAATCAAGTCCTCTAGGAAAGGAATTATGATATTTTAATTGACTTGTTTGAATAATTTCTAGGACATTTATTCAATTATTTTATACAAAAAAGAACAGATATATGTGCACTTGCACACGCATAGACACATACCAAAGAAAAGATAACATTCATTAAATGACTTCTAGTAATATAGCACACTATTATTTCCTTTGAGTAATTACAGATATTGATAAGGTCCAATTATTTCTATTAGAGAATTTAAAATTTGGTAAGTTACAAAACATTGTGCAAACAATTGATCTGATGTGAATATGCTAAGTACTATTTTTAAAGTTTTTTAAGGGATCAGAACAAATGATCAGATGATTTCCAGCTATATTGAAAACAATAGAAGTCTTTCTATGGAATTTAGACTGAGATGAACCTGCAGTAATGAGTAGAATTTTAAAAGGCAGAGATAGGTAGAGGAGATGTAGAGGATATTCTAAGTTCATTAAATAGAATTAGCAAAGACATAAAAGAAAATAAATGTATATGCATATATGTATATTTGCATACATGTACATGTTTCCTCTTCAATATGAACAGGTTATACCCGTATTTAGGTACATTTGTATATATATACATACATGTGTTTATGTATGTATATACGCACATATGCATATATGGATATACACACATACATATGCATAAATATATGCATACATAAATGTATGCAGTCATGCATACACTATGTATATTTACATATGTGTGTATATATATAGTATGAGTGTGTGTGTTTATAAATGTATTTACATGGATCAATAGCACATTTGAGTAGAGAATAGAGCATTTAACTGTGGCTAGAATGTGGCATTCTACCTTACGGGAGAATAGTGAGAGATATAGCTAGAATAATAAGATAAACCCAGAATACCATACTAAGAAGTTTAGATGTGTTCTACAAGCAATAGGAAGATAATGAAGATTTTTGAATAAGCTTCATCATGATCATTTGGTTAGTCAGGTAATCTCAATGGAGTAATCTCAGTGGAGTACCTCACTGGAGGTAGTGAAAACATTTTGCAGCCACATAGTTGTCTACCTAAGAATATGTAAAGCGCTTAAAAGGGTAATGGAAATGAGATTTGAAATCTGTTAACATATGGAAAAATATTGCTGAAATAATATTAAATGAGTATGTAATTGATTTGCAGCTAATTGTCTTTTTACTGGTTGTCCTAATGCTTGAAATATTTTCTCATCTTACCTTCACCTGTTCATCCTGTTTATCTTGAAGAATCAATCAGTTCAAAAGTCTTGCTTATTACACAATGACTTTTCTTATTCTCAATCCTCCTTCCCCAAATTCCATCCTCCGACCCATGCTAGTGTCTTTGCTCTGAGTAGGCTTCCATTTATTCTCCATATTCAGAGTCATTTACATATTCTCTTTCTCTGAAAGAATGTTGGGTTCTGGAGCGCAGAGATCTTTGTTTGTTGTTGTTTTTTGCCTTTATGTGAATTACCTGCATTCAGTATCCCCGATGGCACATAGTAAGTGGTTAGTAAACGTTGGTTGAATGAGGGAATGTCTAAGTTAAGATATATCTCTGTGTTTTATGACCTTTGTGAAGAAAAGTTAATAGCTGTACTTTGCTCTTTATAACTGGTTTTCTAATACTTTTTAGATTAAATAGCTCGTAATTACTGTGTTTCTTCATTGTTTTATATAACTAAATTAGTTTCTCAGTTTCAAAATATTTGACTTTTAAGATTTTAAAGACAATGTTATAATTTGCTTGGATTTGTACAGGATTTTTTAAATTGAAAATGCTGTCTAGACAGAAAGAACGCACCTTTATTTTGTCCAAGTCTGTGAGAACTGGGTGCCTTCAAGAAGTGGCTAATTAACAAAACCACCATGGTTAAATAAATAAAGTAGCAATGCCTAGTATCTTGCAGTTTCTTTTGGGAAGGGAAACAAGGACTGAGTTAATCAAGTAAGAAGTTAAGAAACTGTTTTAATTGTCAAAAAAGTTAGTAATGAGAATTTACATGACTGGGGAAAGATGCCCTGTTACTGTGGCTTTTTGTGTGTGTGCTTTGACTAGGATATAGAAATATATTTAAGTAAGAAAAAGAACAAAAAATATTGGTTAATAGCCTTCTGTAGATCTATCAGCATAGGAAGTAAAATGTCTTCATGTGACAACGAACCGTGGCGTACTGCAGTCTTAAGAAAACAAAACAAACCAATTTTTGATATTAAGTGATCTTTGTTCCCCTAGA